>NC_142462.1:87538476-87689991 GCF_049115385.1 Moschus berezovskii
GGGTGGCAGTGGGGGAACGTGATGTGTGAGCAGTTGGGAGCCCTGGCTCTGGAGTGTGGCTGTCTGGTTTAAATCCCAGTTACAATATTTATTTTCTAACATGTCACCCGACCTCTCCAAGACAATGTTTTCACCTTTAAAAAGAGATGGGGAATGAGCACAACAGTGCCTGTTTCTGAAAAATATTTTAATAGACCTAGAGAGTGAGTCAAAAAGAGAAAAACAAATATTGTATAGTAACACATATATGTGGAATCTAGAAAAATGGTATAAATGATCTCATCTGCAAAGCAGAAATAGAGACAGATGTAGAGAACAAACATGTGGACACCAAGGGGGTCGGGGGCTGGGAGGAAATGACAGATTGGGACTGACACATATACACTATGGATACTATGTGTAAAATAGATAAATAATGAGTGCATACTGTTTAGCACAGAGAACTCTACTTAATGCACTGTGGTGACCTGAATGGGAAGGAAGTCCAAAAGGGAAGGGTTATATGTATTTGTATAGTTGATTTATTTTGCTGTACAGTAGAAACATTATAAAGCAGCTATACTCCAATAAAAATTAACTTTTATAAAAGAATTAAATGATCTAATGCTAGCAACACTCTTAGCACAGTGCTCTCCATAAGGAGAAGGATAAAAAATATTATAGAGAAAGTGGCACATGAACTAGGACTTAAATGATAGCACCTAGGTGTGTAAAAGGAAATTTTGTAAGACTGTATTTTTACGATCTTTTACATAAGCACACATCCTTCTTTTTAAACTCTACCTAAACACATTCTTATTGAAACCGGCCTACCCATGCTCTCATCCCTTCCCCTGATAGGTGCTGCTCTACATTTTCCCAGGACCCTCTAGAATCAGAATCTCTTCCAATCTCTATTCCCATTTGTGGTGGATTGACTCGTGTATCCCCCAAATTTATGTCTATTTGGAACCTCACATTGAGACCTTATTTGGAAATAGGGTCTTAGCAAATGAATTAACTAAGGATCTCCAGATGAAATCAACCTGGATTTACAGTGGCTTCTTAATCCAGTAATTACCATCCTTCAGGAAACACCCCAGAGACCCATATGAAAACAGAAGCAGAGATGGGTGATGCTTCCATAAGCCAAAGAATGCTTAGGGGCCCCAGAAGCTGGACAACAATACAGAAGGATTTGTCCCTAAAACCTTTGGAGGGAGCATGGTCCTACCCACACCCTGAAATAATATTTCTGGCTTCCAGAGCTGTGAGAGAATAAATTCCTGTTGTTTTAAGACACTGAATTTGTTATAGAAGCCCTAGGAAACTAACCCACCATCCTATGTGATCACACAGGATCTTTTTGAAACACCCCTCTCTGATCATGCCTCTCGCCTGCCTAGCGTCCTTTAGTGGCTGCCCAGAATCTCTGGCATTCCAATCAAGCCATTTCTGAATTCTGCAGGTGCTCCTGCCATCACTCTTGACCAGACACCCTTCTCTGTTGCCTTTCCTGGCTCCACTACCCAGCCTGACATCTAATTACTTCTAGTCTTCTCTAAGATCAAGAAGTCTGAGTATATATCTGAAGAAAATGAAAACATACATGCTTCCAATGTTCACAGCAGTATGATTTACAATAGCTAACACATGGAAGCAACCCAAGCATACATCAACAGACGGATGGATAAAGAAGCTGTGATATACACCGTATGTATATACATGTATAAACATACAACAGAATACTGCTAGACATAAAAGAATGGAATTTTGCCATCTGCAACAACATGCATGGACATGGAAGGTACAATGCTTAGAGAAGTAAAAAATAAGAGAGACAAATACTCTATATGTTATCACTTATATGTGGAATCTAAAAAATAAAATGAATTAATATAATAAGATATAACAAAAAAGAAGTAGACTCACAGATATGAAGAACAAACTAGTGGTTACCAACGGGGAGACGGAAGAGTGGAAGGGCAAAACAGGGGATTAAGAGATGCAAATAAAATATCAGTTGATAAGCTACAAGGATATATTGTGTAGAACAGGGAATATAGCCAACATTTTGTAATAACTTTGAGTACAATCTATAAAAAAGTATTGAACCACTATGCTGTACACCTGTAACTAATATTGTAACTCAGTTCAGTTCAGTTCAGTTCAATCACTCAGTCGTGTCCGACTCTCCGCAACCCCATGAATCACAGCCCGCCAGGCCTCCCTCTCCATCACCAACTCCCGGAGTTCACTCAAACTCATATCCATAGAGTCGGTGATGCCATCCAGCCATCTCATTCTCCGTCGTCCCCTTCTCCTCCCGCCCTCAACCTTTCCCAGCATCAGAGTCTTTTCCAGTGAGTCAACTCGTTGCATGAGGTGACCAAAGTATTGGAGTTTCAGCTTTAGCATCAGTCCTTCCAATGAACACCCAGGACTGATCTCCTTTAGAATGGACTGGTTGGATCTCCTTGCAGTACGAGGGACTCTCAAGAGTCTTCTCCAGCACATCAATACTTCAATTTAAAAAAAGAATTCAAATGAACACCTCCACTCAACAACCATAATGACTATAGAATGATTAAGGTCATTCACCTTAATTCCTTTTATTATTCTCTAACAAGCAAAGGTTTCTACTACACTTTCTCTCAAGTAACTTACTATCTATAATAAACTGTAAAATGTAATCTGAAATATAATATACAATCTGCAATGTGAATTAAACAATTATTAGCATATTTTTGGCAAAGGGAAAATGGTGTTTTTTTTTTTAATGTAATTGTCATCCTTGCTAAAAGTATCAATAATAGCTAAAGCTGAAACTGCAATACTTTGGCCACCTCATGCGACGAGTTGACTCACTGGAAAAGACTCTGATGCTAGGAAAGGTTGGGGGCGGGAGGAGAAGGGGACGACAGAGAATGAGATGGCTGGATGGCGTCACCGACTCTGTGGACATGAGTTTGAGTGTACTCCGGGAGTTGGTGATGGAGAGGGAGGCCTGGCGGGCTGTGATTCATGGTGTCGCGGAGAGTCAGACACGACTGAGCGACTGAACTGAACTGAACTGAATAATAAAGATTTGGCTCAGGGGTCAACTTCTCCAGGCAACCTTCCCTCACCCACCTTTGACTTGCAGTTTGAGTAGGTATTTCTTTCACACTAGATAACGTTGTATCTTGGGCAGCTTCTAGCTTGCTGCTGCTAAGTCACTTCAGTCGTGTCCGACTCTGTGCGACCCCATAGACGGCAGCCGCTCCCCCGTCCCTGGGATTCTCCAGGCAAGAACACTGGAGTGGGTTGCCATTTCCTTCTCCAATGTGTGAAAGTGAAAAGTGAAAGTGAAGTCGCTCAGTCGTGTCCAACCCTTAGCGACCCCACGGACGGCAGCCTACCAGGCTCCTCCATCCATGGGATTTTCCAGGCAAGAGTACTGGAGTGGGGCGCCATCGCCTTCTCCAAAACAAGCCTGACCACTGCCAATTAATACCTATCTTCCAAAAGACTTACTCATTACTCGTTAGAGAGAAATTTCCTTGTTAAATTAACAGTATTTATATTCAATTTCCATTTAAGAATACCATTTCATTCTAGTGTTTCCTGCAATTTCCTGTGACTGCCTATGTGCTTCCTTTATAAAAATGATAATGATGAAGTACCAAATTTAAGAATAAATAATTATTGTATACTAAAAGGTACAAGAAAGCAATTACTAGTGACTCCTTAGGACTTAAGACGCAAGAGCTTCAGGTTAGTGGTGATCAGCATGGTATCAGAAATAACCCCAGGCTTCCCTGGGGACCACAGCCCTGAACAGCAGTATCAGGACCATAAATTACGTACTTTTAAAGTGATGAAACATTATAAAATGTTTAATAATTCAATGAATAACCTCAAATTACAGTCACTTAATAAAAATCCTAAACTTAGTTCAAAAATAAAGGTTTCAAATAAAAGCTTCTAGCTTAACACTTAGCATATTAAAATCATCTGATTCCTCATCAATGTTCACTAGAATGTAAGGCCTGAAACTGTGTCCCTTTCACCTTTGAGACCCAGTGACTGTACCTGTGCTTTGAAACATGTGGGTACTCATAAACAGTGGTTGAAAAATTGAGTAAATAGATAAATGGGCAGGAGTTAGAAGGGAAGACTCATTTTGGACCCCAGAGTTTCAACACATGCCAGTGGCTTATAACATGGTTTCTTACCTCTGACACAACTGATTGATAGACATAGCCTCTAGTTTATTTGTCTGAATATACAGCTCATAGTATGTTTTCATAACTGCTGACATGATTGACTGACAGGGAAATCACTACCAAAAAAGTTCAATAAACAAAGTAGATTTACAACATTTGTCTATGGATTAAAAACCCCAAAGAAATGCAAAAAAAGTTCTATATAGGAAATCCACACCCCTTACAAATACACAAAGAGCAAAAATAAAAACACTCTGATGTTCTCAAAGTGATCTAAACATCACAGAATAAACCTCTTACACCTTTATGGATAACTGAGTTGGATGAATAACCTGTGATGAGTGAAAAAAGGCTGGATGTCAGAGATGCTTTGATCATTCACACACATACACACACATCCTCAAAAGCACAGTTTCCTTGACACTGTTTTCTAATTTTGTAACCTCATGATACATATATTAACATATATATAATATATTAACTCAGTAGTGGACTTCCCTGGTGGCTGAGAGGTAAAGAATCTGCCTGAAAATTCAGGAGACATGGGTTCAATCCCTGGGTTGGAAAGATCCCTTGAAGAAGGAAATGGTAACCCACTCCAGTATTCTTGCCTGGGAAATTCCATGGATGGAGGGGCCTGGCGGGCTACAATCCATGGGGTCCCAAAAGAGTAGAGCATAACTTAGTGAGTAAACAACAGCTCAGTAGTCAGTGGCATCCCCAGGGTCACCAATGAAATCTTACTCAGTTTCCTTTTCTGCCTACAAGATCTCCTGGTTTACTGCCTGCAATGGCATGAATGGTAGCCCCTATGGTGGGGATACGTCCACATCCAAATCCACAGGGACTATGAGTGTGGCCATATTTGGGGAAAGTGTGCACATGTAATTAATTAAGTTACGGGTCTCAAGATGAGAAGAACATTCTGGATTATCCAAGTGAGCCACAATCCAATGACAGTGTCCTTAGAAGAGATGCATGGAAAAGAGACAGAGGAAAGAGATGGGACCCATATAGCAACCAGTTAAGGAACTCCTCGAGTCACCAGAAGTGAGAAGAAGCCAGGAACTGACTTTACCCAGAGACTTGGGAGGGGACACAGCTCTGTAACCCCTTGACTTCAGACTTTTGGCCTCCAGACCTTGAGAATAAATTTCTGTCATTTACACCACAAGTTTGTGGTAATTTGTTATGGCAGCCCCAGGAAGCCAATATCCTGATAAATACATTTTAAAAATTATCTTAGATTTATTTCTTATCTTTTAAAATTTCAATTTGTTTTGTAAAACAAAATGAAGCAAACAGAAACTAGCAAAAAGCAATTCAACAAAGAGGTAAATATCCTAATCGATAAATCCTGATGTTCACTGAAATGGACATCCAACTGTTTGGGGTGTTTAATAATGTGGAATTATTTTTCTCCTTGCATTATTTATGAAAAAGGAGATCACAGAGCAAGTGACAGATGCTTCCATCATATTTGCATATTAAATAAAGACAAATGGGCTCTGAAAGGAGCAAGCAGATGAAGGGCACCAGCATTTCCCAAGGAATTATCAGGAGATGGATGGTAGCTGCACTCATCATTAAGAGGACACACATGCATGCAAGCAACATGACAAATGAACTCTGTAAAGAAATTAATAAAGGGAACTAGGTCGAGGATAAAAATGAGAGGAAAAATTAAAAACATAAGCTTAATTAGCCAGGAATAACAGAAACCCTGGATCTTAGTGACACAGGGACCTCACCTGCCAAGAGAATGAAGGTAGTAATCATCTCCACAATGCCTACTGACAGCTAATCTCCAGCCAATGCTTGAATACTTCTAGGAACGGGGCCCTTACTACCTCACAAGTCTGCATTATCTGAAAGCTTTCTTTGAAATAACTTTCTCAGCCAAAACAAGATAAAAAGATATTTCCTTGCATCATTTAACCACTGGTGATGGTTCTGACTTAAGAACTTTACAAATTTTTGCATTAGTTCATTGAACAGATGGTGACCAGACCCGTGAATCAAGCATTGTAATAACCAAGGATCTAGAGGCTTCAGATCCAGTCACACAGGGTGTGGCAGGTGGGAGCAGATGGGTACTCTGCACTAGTGCTCAGCTATGACAGGCTATCTGAGGAGGGGAAGCCAGCCTGGAGGAGGAAATTAACACAGACAGCCTTCTGTAAGAGCTGGTCAATTAGTTGAGTCCTTAACGCCAAATCTCAGTCTGATGAAGGGTGTGTGTGTGTCTGTGTGTGTGTGTATAAAATGAAGGACTTCTCTGGCAGGAAAGGGTCCAGGCTTTCATTCACTTAGTTAAATATTTTTGAGCCCACTTAAAATGTGCTATTTTCAATGGTGAGGATACACAGAGAAGGAAATAAATAAAACACCCAAGACTCATGCAGCTTCCATTCTGGTGGAGGACACAGAAAATAGTTGGTGACAGTGCCAATAAACGAAATAATTAGCAAAACATATAGTCTATCAAGTGATGGACAAGCAGGAAAAGGGGCCAGGGAGTATCTGGGTAGAGAGGCTGATCATAAATAGGATGTGCTTTAAAAAATAAACAACTAGGATGTGCTTAGCTGAGCAGAGTGAACCAGGGAGAAGTCCAAGGAAAAATACATGCCAACTATTCTTGCCTCCAAGCACCCAGGTTGGCCCTCAGCCCATCTGACAATATCTAGCCAGTCTTCTCTCCATCAGCTCTTGTCATTTCCAGGCTAAGTCTAAAACAATATTGATATGAATTTCATTAAGCAGAATAAAGAGAAAATAATTGTATCAATAGCATTAAAAAAACAAAACAAAACAAGGTAATCTAAAAAAGCAGTATCACAGAAACCAGTAAGTAACAGCACTTTTTGGAAAAGTGACATTATATCAAATTATCTTATCACTCTTCCCGATCTCACTCTCAATCAGTTAGGACACACAGCTCCACATGAACCTGGCAAGAGAGACCCCTGCCCTGGGCCCTGAGCTTTCAAAGGCCCCACCAGCCCCTCCAGCCTTGCATCACTCCCTACCTGGGGGTCCAGGGGAAACACACACCTGGAACTCACATCCCCTCAAGAAAGTTGGTGATTCAAAAGGGTAATTAAGCTATACAAATGAGGGAGAGATAAGTTACAAAAACTAAATAAGGTAAATCAATTCAATGAAGTAACTAAAATAAATCAATGGACAAAAGGGCTGTACTATATATAGGCCAAAATAGTTGAAGAGCTGAAACTCATGAAAGGAAGAATTTGCTCTTGAGGTGAAATTTGACATAATTTTACTGGCCTGAGTTGAAACAAAATAACATTTTTTTGCAAGTAGTAAGTCATTATAGTTGCTAAAGATGTTTGGCAGTGGGGAGGAGGGAGAGACAAAATTAATGAGATGCATTAAAAGCATTTAAAATGTTAGTAAAATTCAACATGGGACAAGGGCCAATAGACCCACGGAACAAAAAGAAATTCTAAGAGCAAACCCTAATACACTGTTAAATGTATTAACTGTAATCGATAAAAATGGCATTTTCAAATGATGGAGCATGAATCAATTACCCAACAAGTGGTTCTAGGACATTTATGAAGGGAAAACTATCTTATCAAGATAAAGTCTAAATAAACAAAACATTGCTAATCAACTATATTTCAATAAATTTTTTAAAGGTCTAAACATTGAAAAACAAAAAGAAATCAACGAAAGTATTAATTAAAAAACAGAGGGGCTTCCCTAGTGGCTCAGTGGTAAAAAATCAGCCTGCCAGTGCAGGCGACAGGTTTGAGCTCTGATCCAGCAGCTAAGCCCGTTTGCTAAAATTATTGAGCCTGTGCCCTACAGCCCATGCTCCTGCAGCTGCTGCTGCTGCTAAGTCACTTCAGTCGTGTCTGACTCTGTGTGACCCCATAGACGGAAGCCCACCAGGCTCCCCCGTCCCTGGGATTCTCCAGGCAAGAACACTGGAGTGGGTTGCCATTTCCTTCTCCAAAGCATGAAAGTGAAAAGTGAAAGTGAAGTCGCTCAGTCGTGTCCGACCCTTAGCGACCCCATGGACTGCAGCCTACCAGGCTCCTCCATCCATGGGATTTTTCTAGGCAAGAGTACTGGAGTGGCTTGCCATTGCCTACAGCCCATGCCCCATGACAAAAGAAGCCACCACAATGAAAGGCTTGCCCACCACAACTAGAGAGTAGCCCTCACTTCCTACAACTAGGTAAAAGCCCAAGCAGCAATGAAGACCCAGCACAGCCAACAATAAATAAATACATAAAATTATTTTTTAAAAAGTCACAGAGATAGTTACATCTGGTTGGGGGTAAACGTGGCTTTTGTTTTCTAACCATAAGGCTAAAACCCAGCACCATGAAGTGAAGAGTTGAGAAGTCTGACTACAGAAGGAAAAAATTCTTTGTCTGAAAAATAATCATAGAAATTTAAAGGCAAACAAAAAATCAGGTGAAATATTGAAAACATGTATAAAAGACAAAGGTTGGTATTCTTTACAAATAAAAAGTACCTGAAATTATGCAGATAACACTACCCTTATGGCAGAAAGTGAAGAGGAACTCAAAAGCCTCTTGATGAAAGTGAAAGAGGAGAGTGAAAAGGTTGGCTTGAAGCTCAACATTCAGAAAACAAAGATCATGGCATCTGGTCCCATCACTTCATGGGAAATAGATGGAAAAACAGTGGAAACAGTGTCAGACTTTATTTTTTTGGGCTCCAAAATCACTGCAGATGCTGACTGCAGCCATGAAATTAAAAGACGCTTGCTCCTTGGAAGGAAAGTTATGACCAACCTTGATAGTATATTAAAAAGCAGAGACATTACTTTGCCAACAAAGGTCCGTTTAGTCAAGGCTATGGTTTTTCCAGTGGTCATGTATGGATGTGAGAGTTGGACTGTGAAGAAGGCTGATAGCCGAAGAGTTGATGCTTTTGAACTGTGGTGTTGGAAAAGACTCTTGAGAGTCCCTTGGACTGCAAGGAGATCCAACCAGTCCATTCTAAAGGAGATCAATCCTGGATGTTCATTGGAGGGACTGATGCTGAAGCTGAAACTGCAATACTTTGGCCACCTCATGCGACGAGTTGACTCACTGGAAAAGACTCTGATGCTGGGAAAGGTTGGGGGTGGGAGGAGAAGGGGATGACCGAGAATGAGATGGCTGGATGGCATCACCGACTCGACAACAACAACTCAAGGCACTGTACCTAAAGCAACACTTCACACAACTGTTAATCTATCCTGGAAATGTACTTACTGTGCTTATATAGGCTGACTGGTATGTTTTTGTGCATCTGCCTGTCCTATTTGAAGGTAAACTCCTCTGAAATAAAGATGCATATCTTACTAGTGTGGGCTTCCACTACAGCTAGCACAATGCCCTTTGCCTATGTATGTGTACATCAGTTGTGAATGAATGTGTATCACTGAGGATAGGCTAAATCACACTGTGGGAACAAATTACAACCCCAGGTCTCACTGGCTAAATCCAACCAACGTGTCTTTTCTAAATCACATTACATGCCAAATCTGGGTTGGCAAGGGAGGTCTGTTTATCAGAAACAGACACTGATGGTAGCTTCAGAGTGAAACTTTCTTTCTCGAACACTTCTGTGTGGAAAGAGAATGCAGTGAATAGCCTCCTAAATTCGCCTTCTAAATTCACCCTAGATAGAACGCAGATCACTTCCACTCATATCCCACTGGCCAGTGTAAATCACATGACCAAACCTAATTTCCACAGGCAGGGAAGTACAATCCTATCCCATGCAAGGCAGATGGAGAGCCAGAGGTATCTGATGACTGTATTAAAGTCTGTCACAAAAGGTTTAAAGAATGAACCATGATGTTAGTTAGTACTGCTAATACATTTCCTCACTGGTGACGGCTTACGATGTCAGTTTATCTTTTTTGGTACTAACAGACCAAAACACAGAAATAGACAAGTTTTATATATCTCCTTGACATTACAGTTGTACCACTGCTGAAATATGTTACTTTTATTTCATCATCCATGGAAAATTCGTTTTTATTATAAATTTTATTCCCTAGTTTCATCTTCCCATATCTTTCCATAGGTATCTTTCCAAAGATAGAAGAAATAACCATTGATTAATAATGGCCAATAAAAAAAATGAGAGAAGAAAGAATGGCTTGAGGGCATTCCATAATTCATTCACTTGATTCAGTGAACATTTATCGAGACCTGATCTTGCCCAGATACCTGAGAGATGCTGGGGGTATGAGAATGACTAAGGCTCAGAGTCTGGCTTCAGGCTGAAGGGAGGTACACCAGAAGAGTGCTGGAATGAATAATTTCATCTTTACATGATAGTTTTTCATGTATTAGACTTTTGATATCACATATTTCTTTTATAACTTTGTTAAAAAGTAATTTTAAAAAACTTCTCTAATCATCTATCCTTTTCATCAGAGCTCAGACTTGGTATAATTTACTTTCCCTAATTAAATGTTCTTAGGTACTTATCTGCAGCTGCTAATTTTCTTCTTGTCTAGCTGTCATACAGCTTATTCTGGATTTATTGTTTTAAACACTTAAACGAGAAAGCGACAAATGAAATGTTGTTTCTTGCCTGTTCAAGTGGCTTCATCCATGAATAAAAGCCTTTATTGAGCAGATGCCTTTTCTACTCATTCATAAATTTATCAAACATTACACCTGTGTGATGACAGTGGGCACACAAGGCTGAAGGATCTATCTAGGTACAACAAGCTGGTGACTGCAAGGGTTTCTACCAAGTCCATTTCATAAAATAGGTGTTTGCTGTATTCCATGATAAATGCCTGCCAATTTTTATTATCTTGGAGTAAATATAATTATCATAGATAAACAGCAAAACATTAATTTAATACTCAATGAATATAGGAATACATACCAAATAAATCTATCAACCAGCATATATAAATTGATCTTCACATGTTTAAATAACATATTTACAATTCTTTGGCAAAAATAAAAGTTAATTTCCACAAAATTGCATGGTCATTTTTATAAACTTAGATTCTTATAGAATTGTTTTCCCTGTACTCTGATTTTACCCTATGCTTTCTACGTGTTCTTCTTTACATGTTGTTTTTTATACAAAAAATGTCTCTGAGTTCTAAAGCTTTTTTGATCCTCAAAGTCCTTCTTGCTCTTCCCGTTTCCAGTTGCTATGGACCTTAATCTCCATGGTGTGTTCTTTATTATTTTAAACAATTTTATGTTTTTGAGGACATTTGAAAGAACTGTTAAATTTGACTGCAATACAGTGCATCTTCACAAGGACATTTACAGTGATATGTACTTCCATACTTTCTAGGAACTTTCCTACATGTTGTCTCATTAGGTAAAGTGAAGCACAGGTTAGTTAATCTGAAGGTTATGTTACTAGTTAGTCAGGCACCCGGGGGGGCTGTTAGGTAACATGGATGTACGGCATGGTTTGAAAGCAAAAGGCAGGCTCACTAAGGACTTCCAGCCACAGTCTTAGGTTTGCAGTCTGTACTCCTTGGAAGGACATGCAAAATCCAAACCCCAGACCCAGAGTGGTGGAAGGTGTGACAGGCTGGGGCCTGGAACCCTTTGTTTCTTGCTTGCACTTGGACATATGTCTCCTCCAGCAACAGAATATAAAGAAACTAAAAGGGACTAAAAGTAACTGTGTATATGCACAAGTTGGGACAAATTATGAACAAGATACAAAGAGACCAAAACCCCAGCTGCCACTTCTGAGATGTCCAGAACAAAAGCTCTGCCCATGATTTTTGCACATAGCACCACCAAAGGGGTGAGCAGACCACCCAAGCCACCCCTCAGTCAGACCCAAGGATCGGCCCCTATCTCCACTCCATTTACGAGACAAGCTCAACACCCCCTCACATTAGGAAGAAAGCAAGGGCACCTGTTTCTTGTTTGTGCTGCAACAAGAGTCCCAGTAAAGCCTTGCCTGAATTTTTCATCTGATCTCTTTCCAGTTTCTACTGATTAAGGGGTCTGGGAATCCTGGTCAGGGACAGGTCCACTCATGTGGATTCAGAAGTGTTCTAGTGTTCCAGTTCTGAGGTTAAATATTTTCTTTCTATATTTCAAAGCTTATATAATTTTAAAAAGATAACTCCTAACAATTTCACAAAATATTGTTTCACTATGTAAGAAACATTACTCTGCAAAAATACGTCTGAGAACCTACCAATGACAGTAGCTGTGAGAGACCAGAGACCTTTGGGAGGACATGACCTGACCTTTATGGAGCCTCAGTTAATAAACACCCCAGCACAGCTTAACGCTTTTACCTGCCTGCACTCAAATGGAGAGCTTTCTGGAAATTTCCTCATTATAATGCAAATCCGAGAATTGCTTTAAAAAATGCAACCAGAATAGATATGAAATTCGAGTAATGTATCAGGATTAAAGCTAATCCTCCAAAGAGAAATTGCTTTTCAATAACAATCAAAAAACACAACATATTAAACATAAACTTCCCATTTACTGTAACAACAAAAAATGTAGAATAAGTGCACATGGACCTGGAAGTATGTTAATAAAATAGCAAATAATAACTATTGCTTTTTATCTCAATTCTGTATGCTTTTCACACAGAATCCTTCTAATTCTCACAACAACTCCACCAGGTCGCTGTTATGTCCCACTGGGACCAGCAGAAAATGAGGTCAGGACAATTGAGTAAACTGTCAGATGACACAGCTCTCAGCAGAGTCAGGTCAGAAACCTTAGTCCTTGTTCAAAGCTTCTTCAAAGTTTTTTCTCTCCCTACCATCCTTTGATCAGCACGAACCATACAGAGAAAACTGTAAGATGCTGCAGAGGACAGTTGAATTGAATGTAGGTTCATCAATGTTCCCAGACAGGAAAACTGGACAGTAAAAAGAAATCTTCTTTTCTCAAAATAATGTACAGATTTAAAATCCCAAGGAGACTTTCCTCTGTGGGGGATAGCTTTTTTGTGGAAATGTTACCCCTAAGTTCATTGATATGCATAAATAGGGAATGAAGGCACTGTCTTAGCTCTACCCCTTTCTCCCAAGCTGATGAGAAGGCAGTAGAAGACTTAAAGCCACAAGAACACACAAGAGATAATAACAATGAATGAGAGGTAATCCACACTTTTTTTTTTTGAAACAATGGATGGTATGGAGATGTGACTTAAATTAAAAGGCAAGAAGCAAAGAACGAGCCCATAGAAAAGGCAGTCAGCAGGAAAAAAAAGCCAATTCACATCACAGATTCAAAAAAAGTTCCAGAACTGAAAGGGTGAGACCAACAGGGGGACAAAAATAGGAGAAAGTGTATATAGGGAAATTTGGTCTCTTCCCACCACAGCAATAAATAGTTTATTTTTAGAGGAAATTTTTGAAAAGAAGCTCTAAATTTCAATGCACCAGACACAGAGGAGGGGAAAGGTGCATTGCTGAACTAAAGGATGCTCACGCCTGCCTGTCCCAGCTCCCAGAACTCTGACAGTCAAATTCTATCTCACAGGAAGAAGTCTGGAGGCTTCTTCTCTGGGAGAAAATGACCAGCTCAAGGGAAACAGCTACATGTGGGAGGGTTAGAGGGGTCTTCCAATGAAGTGAAGTCCACCAATTGTTAGACTAAGCCTTATTCTTAAATATGACCAGATGGCCAAGGATGACCAGATATTTGAATCAGAGAAACATAGAGATCAAAACAATTAGATAGGTTAAAAGAATTTGGAAGAAACACATCAAGGAGCAGAAGAAAACTAAAAACACTGGGAAAAAAAGATAATGAAATGAATGCCTTTACATAAAAGAATTGGTCCATAAAACAAGAATCAGAGTCTATGAAAACAGCAATAAAGAGTAATCTAAAGCTCTCAAAAAAATAAATATTAAATATCTGTCTGTCCACTATATAATTTTTAAAAATTATTTGGAACCTCAGTTCTAGATTATTATTATGATGTTAATTTATGTGTCTTATTTAAGGATTTTTTTGTTCACAGTTATATTAAAATCCCACAAATATATGTTTCAAAACACATTTTGGCTTTTCAATGAAATTACCAGTTTCAGTGCTTATAACTTTCTTGCATGCACTTTCCCTTTCATTGGTTCAACATTCCAATGGATTTTAATGAATATTTTTTCCAGAAACAGTGCCACTGACAGACTATTTCCTAAGTACTGACATGTCACAAGGTGTATTTCTTTTGTGCTGTATAAATCCTGGTTTGTCTCTATGCAGTACTCTAGGCCCACAATCCTGGTGAACCTTCTTTTGTCATCAGGCAGTATGGCAAATTGACAACACTGCTGGTTTCTTCCATTTTAAAAAATTTAAATGTTTATAGGATTCTTCTCTTTACCCGTGAAATTAAAACATTGTTAGGATACATATATGTGCCTGTCTTTTTCAGTACCCTACAGAAGCTTGGGAGGACTTTTTCAGCAGAAACCTCGGATCTTTCTTTAGTGCAGATAAATTGTCTTTTATGTATCTTTAAATATTATCACTTCTCCATCTGCTCTATGTTCGAGTGGATGAGGGGAATAAACATATGTCAGATACACTAAGTCTATCCTCTCACTTATCTTTTATAATTCTTATTTATTTATATTTTCACTCTAAGTTCTGTGAATGTTCCTCAAATTAGTTTCAAAATTCCCACTTCAATTTTTAGCAGTGTTTAATTGGTATTTGTTGCCAATATTGGGAGGGCTCTCAGCAACCAAATTTTCAATTTCCTTTTTCATAGCTGTCTAGCTTTTTAGCACAATATCCCCCTCAACTTTCCTTGAGGTTGCTAGTCGGGGTGTGTTTAAATGTCTCTTCTGTTTCAATTAATTCTATTTTATGTGTTTTCTCTGAACACTCCATATCCCACCAATCTGCCCTGCTATTTCCTTTCAGATAACTTCAGTTAAAATTTCTTATTATTTGCTCATATTTATCAAATGAAAGTATAAATCATTCTGTGTGCCAAACACAGTACTAAATAATACACAGTTTGTCCTATAAACCTCCCAAATCTAAGATAAATGTTATTCTCCCTGAGTGTCACATGGAGGTGAAAAGATACAGGATTCTGTGGGGAGTTAGGGATTCTGTTCAAACTATTGAGATCTTTCAGTCCCTCAATCACGCTCCTTCAGCCTCTGCTTGAAACCAGGGGGACATTTGTGCAGTCAGAGCTTGGAGTGCTCAGAGAAAGTCTGAGAAGAGCACAAGAACCATATTTTCTTTTTCTTTTCTGTACAACTATTTTTAAAAATTTTTTTTTATTTTAACTTTTTGGCCATGCAGCAAGCATGTGGGAATCTTAGTTTTGTGCGTAGGGATTGAACCCTCGTCCCCTGCAGTGGAAGCACAGTCTTAACCACTGCACTGGTGGGTAAGTCCCTCTCTGTATTTATTGCGCATATGCAGAGTCACTGGAGACCTCTTAACTTCTGCCCAGGTGGCAGTCAGTCAGGGTCCACACCCAGTTATCTAGTCAGCTGGCCATCAAGTGTAGATGGGAGAGAGACTACAGAGGTCCATGGGAGATGCTCAGGGCCAAGTATCAAAGTCCTTCATCTCCCATCCCACACTCCTAACCTCAGTGGTTCAAGGCCACGATTTTGAGGGGTTGCCCAGGACACCCATCTTCTCGGGATTCTCTGCTTTGCCTGTACTGGGCTGAGGATCAAAAGCCATTTACTGATTTCTTGATCATTCTGCTCTCATCTTTAAAATGTTGGTTCAGTGATGATACTCTTCCATATTAAAAATAAATCTATCTGAAATCAATTGCTAATATTTCAAAGCAGTGTTGCAGACAATGTAACTTAAAGCTTAGGTCCTGAACTTAAATAACCTCGGTTTATATTCTGGCATCACAAATTATTCTGTGACTTTAGTGAGCTGTTTTACTTCTCTAAATATTTCCTTTCCTGTAAATTCACAATAAGAGGGTTATGAGGAAAAATAATGAGATGAGGCATTTAAAGCATTTAGCACAGTACCTGGTTTGCAGTAAACAAAATAAATGTTTGTTATCATTATTTTTGACTGTAAAAATCTCCAGAGTCAGTAATGTTACGAAGATACCTAAAATTGCCACAATGATTTCAAACCGAGTTCTGGGATGTGGTGGGGAGGCAGTGAGAAGAGGTATAAACCATAAAAATAAATAACAAAATCATCATCATTCACAAATGACGTGGTCTATGAAGTCTACTATATGTGCATTGTGTATATAAAAATGTCTGAAAAAAGTTTTGAAGAACAGACATGTAGACTTGTTTACGTTTTTACTTTTTAAATACTTGAGTCTTTGAAAAGTTGCAAAAACAGAATAGAGATCCAATGTATTTTCCAAGTATCCCCCACTGTTAACATCTTAGATTATTACCATGATGTACTTGTCAAAACTCAGCATTTGTGCTGATGCTAGGAAAGGTTGGGGGCGGGAGGAGAAGGGGACGACAGAGAATGAGATGGCTGGATGGCATCACCGACTCTGTGGACATGAGTTTGAGTGAACTCCGGGAGCTGGTGATGGACAGGGAGGCCTGGCGTGCTGTGATTCGTGGGGTCGCGGAGAGTCGGACATGACTGAGCGACTGAACTGAACTGAACTGAATAAATTAGAGACTTTATTAGCACATTTTACTGTCCTTTTTCTGTTCCAAGATCCAAACTAAGACCCCCGTCAACACTGTATTTCTCATGTCTCCGTGGTCTTCTCTGCTGTTGCTGCTGCTGCTAAGCCGCTTCAGTCATGTCCGACTCTGTGCGAACCCATGGACAGCAGCCCACCAGGCTCCTCTGTCAACGGGATTCTCTAGGCAAGAATACTTTAGTGGGTTGCCATGGTCTCCTCTAATCTGTAGCAATTCTCCAACGTTTGGTTGCCTTTCATGACCTTGATAATTTTACAGAATTCTTGTCAGTTATCTTGTAGAATATCCCTCAATAAATACTTTCTCATGATTAGACTGAGGTTCTGTGTTTTGCATAAGTATACTCATTAGTGATGTGTGCCTCTCAGTGCATCCTATATCTTAACTAGTGGTGATATCAACTTTGATCATTTGGTTAAGGTGAAATTGGCTATAAACTTGTCAGGTAGTTCAGTTCAGTTCAGTTCAGTCGCTCAGTCGTGTCCGACTCTCCGCGACCCCATGAATCACAGCACGCCAGGCCTCCCTGTCCATCACCAACTCCCGGAGTTCACTCAAACTCATGTCCACAGAGTCGGTGATGCCATCCAGCCATCTCATTCTCTGTCGTCCCCTTCTCCTCCCGCCCCCAACCTTTCCCAGCATCAGAGTCTTTTCCAGTGAGTCAACTCGTCGCATGAGGTGGCCAAAGTATTGCAGTTTCAGCTTTAGCATCAGTCCCTCCAATGAACATCCAGGATTGATCTCCTTTAGAATGGACTGGTTGGATCTCCTTGCAGTATAAGGGACTCTCAAGAGTCTTCTCCAACACCACAGTTCAAAAGCATCGATTCTTCGGCGATCAGCCTTCTTCACAGTCCAACTCTCACATCCATACATGACCACGGGAAAAACCATTGCCTTGACTAGACGGACCTTGGTTGGCAAAGTAATGTCTCTGCTTTTTAATATACTATCAAGGTTGGTCATAACTTTCCTTCCAAGGAGCAAGCGTCTTTTAATTTCATGGCTGCAATCAGCATCTGCAGTGATTTTGGAGCCCAAAAATACAAAGTCTGACACTGTTTCCACTGTTTTTCCATCTATTTCCCATGAAGTGATGGGACCAGATGCCATGATCTTTGTTTTCTGAATGTTGAGCTTCAAACCAACCTTTTCACTCTCCTCTTTCACTTTCATCAAGAGGCTTTTGAGTTCCTCTTCACTTTCTGCCATAAGGGTAGTGTCATCTGCATATCTGAGGTTATTGATATTTCTCCCAGCAATCTTGATTCCAGCTTGTGCTTCTTCCAGCCCAGCGTTCCTCATGATGTACTCTGCATATAAGTTAAATAAGCAAGGTGACAATATACAACCTTGACGTACACCTTTTCCTATTTGGAACCAGTCTGTTGTTCCATGTCCAGTTCTAACTGTTGCTTCCTGACCTGCATACAGGTTTCTCAAGAGGCAGGTCAGGTGGTCTGGGATTCCCATCTCTTTCAGAATGTCAGGTAGTTAGAACAGAAAAAAGAGAGTCCAAGATGGCAGAATCACTCAGCAGGTTAGAAAGAAAAAAAAAAAGGCCCATGAAAGGGGAGGTGAAGGACCAGAGTGAGAACCTCTAGCAAGAAATCATGCCCAAAGCACACCCCTTTCTCTGATTGATCCTAGGTGCAACTAATCGGGTGAATGCTAGTATAATCCCCTATTTGCATAGGGTAAAACCAATCAGACCCCAGGGACAGTACAATCCCCTATCTGCAGAGGACGTAACCAATCAGGCTCCAAGGGGAGGAAACAAAGTATAAAAAGAGAAGTATAGGAAAGTCTCTGTGCTTCTTTGGTGGTCCCTTTCCTAATTTGTGTTATTTTTGAACTGCCAGCTTCCTGCTTGAGCTCTAACTAGTTTGTCCTTAAAAACAGTACCTACTTAATAAATACTGCATGTTGTAGTTACAAGTGGTCTGTGGTTTCAAATCTTTGCTTCTACCAGACACAGGAGGAACAGGAGAAAAGGAAATCAACAAACTTACCTTTTTCCTCTGTGATCAATAAATCCTTGGGGGAGATGCTTCCATACTATGTAAATATCCTATTCCTCTTCACACTTTTATGGTCTAATTTCAGCATCCATCCACAGATCTCACCTGAAAACACTGTTATCGGGGTGTTATAACGGTAATTTTCTATTTCCTTAATTTCTTCAATTTCTTCAATATTTATCAACTGGCATTCTTATGCAAGGAAGGGTGTCCCTACATGTTTGACCCCATGAATCACAGCACGCCAGGCCTCCCTGTCCATCACCAACTCCCGGAGTTCACTCAAACTCATGTCCACAGAGTCGGTGATGCCATCCAGCCATCTCATTCTCTGTCGTCCCCTTCTCCTCCCGCCCCCAACCTTTCCTAGCATCAGCACAAATGCTGAGTTTCAGAGCCAGAGGAGACTTAAGATCTGAGACCTCAGATGCCAGCTGCTTTGGCATCATCTGAGTGCTTGTTAGAAATGCAGACTCTTAGGCCCCACTGGGAACTACTGGATCAGAATCTGCATTTTAACAAGATTAATTTGTGTGCTTTGAAACTCATTCACATTTATTAAGGTGCTCGACAATTGAGGTCCTACTTGGGAGTTAGCAGAGTCAGCCAACACTTGTTTTCTGACTCTGAATTCATGTTCCTCTTATAACTTGGTTGATCCATTCCCAAAGGAAATACAAAGCACACAGGCTTTGAACTTGAAACTGAATTTAAATATTTAACACTGTTTATCTGCCTATCTACTGATCCATTCTTAGGCAAGCAAGTGAACCTCTCTGAACTTCAGTTTCCACATCTGTAAATTGATGAAAATATTAAATTAGGGATAATAGGGAAGACGAGATAATATCTGGGGAGCACCTGGAATGTGACATGTGGCTGACAAAGAGATGTGTGTGCTGATGGGGCCCAGCTGTTGGGAGTGCTATCCACACTCAACTTCAGTGGCGCCTTCAGCCCTTCCAGGGTCAGTCTCTGTGGTAGAGAGCTGCCTCATTCAAGGTCATGAACTCCAGTGGTGACCCATATCCAAAGACAGGGATATAAAGGCCTGACCATTCTGGTCCCACAGAACAACCCTGACACCCACTTGAGCTCCAGAGGCACTCTTGACTAAACATCTTAAATATTTCAGAGTCCATTTCTAGGACTCAAATTGCCATACAATACAAAATAGGTTCTTGAGAATCAAGAACAACTATTATGTGAAAGAAGATAGTGAAAAAATTGGCTTAAAGCTCAACATTCAGAAAACTAAGATCATGGCATCCAGTCCCAGCACTTCACAGCAAATAGATGGATAAACAGTGGAAACAGAGGCAGACTTTTTTGGGGGGGGCTCCAAAATCACTGCAGATAGTTGACTGCAGCCATGAAATAAAAGACGCTGACTCCTTGGAAGAAAAGTTATGACCAACCTAGACAGCACATTAAAAAGCAGAGACATTACTTTGCCAACAAAGGTCTGTCTAGTCAAGGCTCTGGTTTTTCCAGTAGTCATGTATGGATGTGAGAGTTGGACTATAAAGAAAGCTGAGCGCCGAAGAATTGATGTTTTTGAACTGTGGTGCTGGAGAAGACTCTTGAGAGTCCCTTGGACTGCAAGGAGATTCAACCAGTTCATCCTAAAGGAAATCAGTCCTGAATTTTCATTGGAAGGACTAATGTTGAAGCTGAAACTCCAATACTTTGGCCATCTGATGTGAATAGCTGACTTATTTGAAAAGACCCTATGCTAGGAAAGATGAGAGGAGAAGGGGACGACAGAGGATGAGATGGCTGGATGGCATCACCAACTCAATGGACAAGACTTTGAGTAAACTCTGGGAGCTGGGGACAGACGGGCATGCCTGGCGTGCTGCAGTCCATGGGGTCACAAAGAGTCGGACACGACTGAGCAGCTGAACTGAACTGCTATACCCTCGGGATAACCTTTGCATATTGTCCTTAAATGCAAATTGACCCAAATTGTATTAAATACCTATAATGCATGCGACAAGTTGACTCACTGGAAAAGACTCTGATGCTGGGAAGGGCGCGGGAGGAGAAGGGGACGACAGAGAATGAGATGGCTGGATGGCATCACCGACTCGATGGACATGAGTCTGAGTGAACTCCGGGAGTTGGTGATGGACAGGGAGGCCTGGTGTGCTGTGATTCATGGGGTCGCAAAGAGTCAGACACGACTGAGCGACTGAATTGAACTGAACTGAACTGAACTGAATGCATCTGGCATGGTTCTAGTTATAGAAATGCAGAGAGAGCACAGGAAAACACTGCTTGCTGTTAAATAGAGAAGACTAAAACAAGATGGTACAATCAACCAAAACACTATTTTGGCAAAATTACTGCTGCCATTGGCTGGTCTAGTCTCAATCCAAATCCCCCTAATATTAGAATCCTGATACAGCTTCATCAAGGACCATCCACCACTGGAGAACCCTAGAGTCAGGAGGTAGAGGGCAACCACTCACTTTATTACAAAAAAATGAAGACACGACCGGATTTTAAATTAAAGAAGCTCATTGTTTCCTGAACAACTCTTTGCTTACCCTTGATAAAAAAAAAAAAAAGTCCAGAAATAAGTGTCAGCAAGTTACTGGATATCCAAGTCACAAAGAACGTGAAACCGAGTTTTATAGCCCTGCTTTAAAAGTACTTTTAAAAGTTTCTCTGCACTTTCAACTGCTCCACATGACAGAAGGAAAACTACACTGTGCTGCTTTTGCAAATGAATGTACATGAAGGTCAAAATGAAACTCTATGTCACTCTCAACAAACAGAAATCATGTAAACCTTGGTTATTTACTCTGATGAAAGATCTTTTAGCCTGAAATGTTGTTACAATAAACACACACACACACACACACACATAACATTCCCACATGATTAAATCTGCATTACTGTGAGAAATGGTAATTTCATTTCAATCCCAAAGAAAGGCAATGCCAAAGAATGCTCAAACTACCGCACAATTGTACTCATCTCACATACTAGTAAAATGCTCAAAATTCTCCAAGTCAGGCTTCAGCAATACGTGAACCGTGAAATTCCAGATGTTCAAGCAGGTTTTAGAAAAGGCAGAGGCACCAGAGATCAAATTGCCAACATCCGCTGGATCATCAAAACAGCAAGAGAGTTCCAGAAAAACATCTATTTCTGCTTTATTGACTATGCCAAAGCCTTTGACCGTGTAGATTACAATAAACTGTGGAAAATTCTGAAAGAGATGGGAATACCAGACCACCTGACCTGCCTCTTGGGAAACCTGTATGTAGGTCAGGAAGCAACTTTTAGAACTGGACATGTAACAACAGACTGGTTCCAAATAGGAAACGGAGTATGTCAAGGCTGTATATTGTTACCCTGCTTATTTAACGTGTAGAGTACATCATAAGAAACGCTAGGCTGGAGGAAGCACAGTTAGAATCAAGATTGCTGGGAGAAATATCAATAACCTCAGATATGCAGATGACACCACCCTTATGGCAGAAAGTGAAGAAGAACTAAAGAGCCTCTTGATGAAAGTGAAAGAGGAGAGTGAAAAAGTTGGCTTAACGCTCAACATTCAGAAAACGAAGATCATGGCACCCAGTCCCATCACTTCATGGCAAATAGATGGATAAACAGTGGAAACAGTGTCTGACTTTATTTTTCTGGGCTCCAAAATTACTGCAGATGGTGACTGCAGCCATGAAATTAAAAGACGCTTACTCCTTGGAAGGAAAGCTATGACCAACCTAGACAGCACATTAAAAAGCAGAGACATTACTTTGCCAACAAAGGTCTGTCTAGTCAAGGCTATGGTTTTTCCAGTAGTCATGTATGGATGTGAGTGTTGGACTATAAAGAAAGCTGAGTGCCAAAGAATTGATGCTTTTGAACTGTGGTGCTGGAGAAGACTCTTGAGAGTCCCTTGGACTGCAAGGAGATCCAACCAGTTCATCCTAAAGGAGATTAGTCCTGAATGTTCACTGGAAGGACTGATGTTGAAGCTGAAACTCCAATACTTTGGCCACCTGATGCGAAGAGCTGACTCATTTGAAAAGACCCTGATGCTAGGAAAGATTCAGGAGGAGAAGGGGACGACAGAGGATGAGATGGTTGGATCGCATCACCGACTCAACGGACATGTGTTTGGGTAGACTCCGGGAGTTGGTGATGGACAGGGAGGCCTGGCATATTGTGGTTCATGGGGTTGCAAAGAGTCAGACATGACTGAGCGACTGAACTGAACTATGAGAAAAATCACAACAGACATATTAATATGTTCGTCTGGGCACTACGTATTATTCTGGAGTTTAAGCTTTGAAAGCTTAGTAAAGGTTTCCTTGGATGATAGACAACTTTAATGGTCTTTCACAAAAAATTTTAAAAGTACAAAATTTCCATTACCCACTGCTGGCCAGAGGCAAGTTCCTCAAGGGGTACACAATTGTACTAGCACATCAAGAAGCCTTAAAATAGTCTTTAGAAGCAATAAGCCCCTGCCCAGAGTGCCAAATAACCCAGTTCTGTGTCCCAATTTGATCTGACCATCTTTGTGATCAACTCATGTTCTCTCCCTTGGTTTTTTCCCCCCACAGTGTGTAGACATGGGGCTTGGTCAGTGTCCTGCCACTGAGGGCTGCTGATCAGTCCCACTTGTCTTCCTGTTTTGTAAACAAGTGGAGTGACCATACCCACAGGAACTGGTCCATTCCGTTCCGTCGCTCAGTCATGTCCGACTCTTTGCGACCCCGTGGACTGTAGCCTACCAGGCTTCTCCGTCCATGGGATTCTCCAGGCAAGAATACTGGAGTGGGTTACCGTCTCCTTCTCCAGGGGATCTTCCCGACCCAGGGATCGAACCCGGGTCTCCCGCATTGGAGGCAGACGCTTTAACCTCTGAGCCACCAGGGAAGCCCATTACATGCCCCCTATTTCTCTGCTTCAGAAGCTTCTCTTTAAAAACACCAAATTCTGCTCTACAACTGCCAGGTGAATATACTTCCAGAGGTTCAGAGCTGCTGCAATGATGTGGGAGCCATTTGGTGGTGGTGGTGTAGTCACTGAGTCGTGTCCAACTCTTGAGATCCCATGGACTGTAGCCCATGAAGCTCCTCTTAATTTCTCAGTCCATATATAAATACTCAATTTGCCAATTTTTCCACCTGTTTAATGATTATTTAATTATTTATTAACATTTTACACATTGTCTTATGGCCAAAAATGAGCTTCCGAGGTGTTAGTGGTAAAGAACTCGTCTGCCAATGCAGGAGACATAAGAAACATGGATATGACCCCTGGGTAGGAAGATCCCCTTAATGATGATATAAACACATATGATCCAATGGTTCTCAATGAAGGGGTGATTTTCTCTCCAAGGACCATTTGGAAATGCCTGAAGAAATTTTTGCTTGTTACAACCAGGGGTGGGTGGGGCTGCTGCTGGTGGACAGAGGTCAGGAATACCGCTAAACATCCAACAAAGTGGAGGGCACATCCCCACAGAACAGGCTCATGAAGTCCATGATGTCAATGATGCTAAGGTAAAGAAACCTGAAATACAACATTGTAAAAAAACTGAATGGAAAAGGAAATAAGGACAAAGCAAAATTTGGCAGCAGAATGGTAAAATTCAGTCAGAACCTTGCAAGTATTTTGCCATATTTTGGCTCTGAGCTTCCTATCACCCAAACCAGAGAGAAATACAATGTGACCAGTAAAATAAAAATGATTCGCAAACCACCCTTGGGAAGTTTCTGTTGGCTCACAAGACTGATAAGAATTCTTCCTAAGGCAAGCAGAAAGGAGATACAGGGTGGTGATGGAGAGAACTCCATCTTCCATCCTAAAGTCAGTTCAGTTCAGTTCAGTTCAGTTGCTCAGTCGTGTCCGACTCTTTGTGACCCCATGAATCACAGCACGCCAGGCCGCCCTGTCCATCACGAACTCCCGAGGTTCATTCAAACTCATGTCCATAGAGTCGGTGATGCCATCCAGCTATCTCATTCTCTGTCGTCCCCGTCTCCTCCCACCCCCAATCCCTCCCAGCATCAGACTCTTTTCCAGTGAGTCAACTCGTCGCATGAGGTGGCCAAAGTATTGCAGTTTCAGCTTTAGCATCAGTCCTTCCAATGAACGCCCAGGATTGATCTCCTTTAGAATGGACTGGCTGGATCTCCTTGCAGTCCAAGGGACTCTCAAGAGTCTTCTCCAGCACCACAGTTCAAAAGCATCAATTCTTTGGCGATCAGCTTTCTTCACAGTCCAACTCTCATATCCATACATGACCATGGGAAAAACCATAGCCTTGACTAGATGGACCTTTGTTGGCAAAGTAATGTCTCTGCTTTTTAATATGCTATCTAGGTTGGTCATAACTTTCCTTCCAAGGAGTAAGCATCTTTTAATTTCCTGGCTGCAATCAGCATCTACAGTCATTTTGGAGCCCCCCAAAATAAAGTCTGACACTGTTTCCACTGTTTCCCCATCTATTTCCCATGAAGTAATGGGACAAGACGGAAAAGGCAATGGCAAGTCACTCCAGTACTCTTGCCTAGAAAATCCCATGGATGGAGGAGCCTGGTAGGCTGCAGTCCGTGGGGTTGCTAAGGGTCGGACACGACTGAGCGACTTCACTTTCACTTTTCACTTTCACACATTGGAGAAGGAAATGGCAACCCACTCCAGTGTTCTTGCCTGGAGAATCCCAGGGATGGGGGAGCCTGGTGGGCTTCCGTCTATGGGGTCACACAGATTCGGACACAACTGAAGTGACTTAGCAGCAGCAGCAGCAATGGGACCAGATGCCATGATCTTCGTTTTCTGAATGTTGAGCTTCTAGCCAACCTTTTCACTCTTCTCTTTCACTTTCATCAAGAGGCCTTTGAGTTCCTCTTCACTTTCTGCCATAAGGGTGGTGTCATCTGCATATCTGAGGTGATTGATATTTCTCCCGGCAATCTTGATTCCAGCTGTGCTTCTTCCAGCCCAGTGTTCCTCATGATGTACTCTGCATATAAGTTAAATAAACAGGGTGACAATATACGACCTTGACGTACTCCTTTTCCTATTTAGAACCAGTCTGTTGTGTCATGACCAGTTCTAACTGTTGCTTCCTGACCTGCATACAGGTTTCTCAAGAGGCAGGTCAGGTGGTCTGGTATTCCCATCTGTTTCAGAATGTTCCACAGTTTATTGTGATCCACACAGTCAAAGGCTTTGGCATAGTCAATGAAGCAGAAATAGATGTTTTTCTGAAACTCTCTTGCTTTCTCCATGATCCAGCGGGTGTTGGCAGTTTGATCTCTGGTGCCTCTGCCTTTTCTAAAACCTGCTTGAACACCTGGAAGTTCATGGTTCACATATTGCTGAAGTCTGGCTTGGAGAATTTTGAGCATGACTTTACTAGTGTGGGAGATGAGTGCAATTGTGTGGTAGTTTGAGCATTCTTTGGCATTGCCTTTCTTTGGGATTGGAATGAAGACTGACCTTTTCCAGTCCTGTGGCCATTGCTGAGTTTTCCAAATGTGCTGGCATATTGAATGCAGCTTTTTCACAGCATCATCTTTCATGATTTGAAATAGCTCCACTGGAATTCCATCACCTTCACTAGCTTTGTTTGTAGTGATACTCTCTAAGGCCCACTTGACTTCACATTCCAAGATGTCTGGCTCCAGGTGAGTGATCACGCCATCGTTATCTTCGTCATGAAGATCATTTTTGTACAGTTCTTCTGTGTATTCTTGCCACTTCTTCTTAATATCTTCTGCTTCTGTTAGGTCCATACCACTTCTGTCCTTTATCGAGCCCATCTTTGCATGAAATGTTCCCTTGATATCTCTAATTTTCTTGAAAAGATCTCTTGTTTTTCCTATTCTGTTGTTTTCCTCTATTTCTTTGCATTGATTGCTGAGGAAGGCTTTCTTATCTCTCCTTGCTATTCTTTGGAACTCTGCATTCAGATGCTTACATCTTTACTTTTCTCCTTTGCTTTTTGCTTCTCTTCTTTTCACAGCTATTTGTAAGGCCTCTTCAGACAGCCATTTTGCTTTTTTGCATTTCTTTTCCATGGGGATGGTCTTGGTCCCTGTCTCCTGTACAATGTCACGAACCTCCGTCCAGAGTTCATCAGGCACTCTATCGATCAGATCTAGTCCCTTAAATCTATTTCTTACTTCCACTGTATAATCATAAGGGATTTGATTGAGGTCATATCTGAATGGTCTAGTGGTTTTCCCTACTTTCTTCAATTTAAGTCTGAACTTCGCAATAAGGAGTTCATGATCTGAGCCACAGTCAGCTCCTGGTCTTGTTTTTGCTAACTGTATAGAGCTTCTCCATCTTTGGCTGCAAAGAATATAATCAATCTGATTTTGGTGTTGACCATCTGGTGATGTCCATGTGTAGAGTCTTCTCTTGTGTTGTTGGAAGAGGGTGTTTGCTATGACCAGTGCATTCTCTTGGCTAAATTCTATTAGCCTTTGCCGTGCTTCATTTTGTGCTCCAAGGCCAAATTTGAAAGTTGCCAAACAACAAATAGCAGCCCCCAGTGCAAGGATGAAACAAAATTCAACTCAAGACAAAGGATGAAAACCTGAAGACCTCATTCACTTCTGCTTAGTTTTATTTTGCTCTGTGCCTCCCTGGGGGTAACAGTGTTGGATATGCTACTGACCAGGGCTCTTGGCCTTCCCCCAAAATCAATAGAAACTGACTAGAGGTCAGACAAGAAATTCAGGCAAGGCTTTACAGGAGTTACTGCTCCAGCTGCAGGAGGGATGGAAAACAAATAACAGGCTCCCTTCCTTGCTCCGCAAAGTGGGGGGTATAAGCTGGTTCCTTACATGGGGTGAGGGTAGGGGTGTGCCCAGGGGTCAGGTCAGAAGGGTGGCTTAGGTTTTCTGCCCACCCCTTTGGGGTGCTGAGTGCAGGGGGCATGTGTAGTACTCTGCTTTTGCTTCCCAACGTCTAGTTTTTGTTCCTGGTTCTTCAGAATTGGTAGTTGGGTATTTTTGGTGTTTTTGTATCTTTCAATACAGAATTTGCCAAAACTGCTGCATGCAGACAGTTATTTTTAGTCCAATAAAGTTTCTTTGTATTTTGTTGTTCGAGGAGAGATTGCCTAGCATTGCAGCACTGTAGCAGAGGGTCCCAGGTCGGTTTCAGATAGACCATGGATCTTTCATACATCTATGTTCTGTGTGTCCTCTTTCTCACAGTCACACCTTGGTAATGCTTGAGCAACAGAGTTTGAAGTTATAATGTGGCAATAATTTAGAATAGATTTTTCCATTAAGGGAATTCCAGAGGAGTCAACTGAAAGAGTTCCCAATGGCTAAAACAAGATGAGACACCCACAGCAGGAAGATATGAATCCACTGCATTTAGAAACTGTTCACTAAGATACAAGAAAAAAGGAGGGAACAAAACAATTGATTTTACCAGTGACACATTCTCCAGTGTCCCTTGAGATTGAGATTAGACTGAGTTCACAGTTTAACCCATAATCCCATCAGTCCATATCTCAAGAATTAAAGACCAAAAAAAAAAAAAAAAAGATTACAAGTGTGAAATTAATCCAATTGAGGATAAACTAGTAATTTATTTTGGAAAAATGTAGAATACCTACTTTATGCCATGCACAAAATAAAGCTCATATAAAGATTTAAATTTTAAAAAATAAAGCCAAGAAATAAAAGGACATATGTGCAGATTATTTATGTCTAAATTCATGTCATCCATCCATCTATTCTTAGA
Source organism: Moschus berezovskii (assembly GCF_049115385.1). Lineage (NCBI taxonomy): Eukaryota > Metazoa > Chordata > Mammalia > Artiodactyla > Moschidae > Moschus > Moschus berezovskii. The sequence goes on from NC_142462.1 coordinate 87,567,087, forward strand.
AAGAAGGCATTTTCAGTTTGCACTTCTTGCCAACCAAGTAAGTAGTAAGTAAGATATTGGTAATTGTATTAAATAAGATTGAATTGCATGGGTATTGAATATCAAAAAATGCCATAAAACCCAAGGCCCGGATTTTAGTGTCTAATTTCATTGTCCAATAAAAGAAACTAAAACCAAGCACTGAAACTTGGGCACAGAAGCCTTTCTGTGTCCCCAGTTTCTTGTTTGAAGGGAACAGGTTTCAGCCTCCATGACAGCACTCCCATCAGTTCCAAAGGACAGGTTCAAACAGCAGCTACTCAGGGAAAGGAGAAGATGAAGAGACAAGGGAGGAGCAGTCAAGAAACAATGGTGCAGCCTTTGGCCAGGATCCTGGTTTTGCCTCAAGGAACACACATAATATCTTTGAGGCACAGTTCTACAGAACTCAGATGGTAAAGAATCCGCCTGCAGGAGACCCAGGTTTGATCCCTGGGTTGGTGAGAGAGTTAATTATTAGGTAGGTTGATAAGGAGTCCCTCAAGGAGGAGAAAGGTGTCTGAGGCTCCTGAGGAGAAGGAAAGGGACAAACATTTTTTTCTACAGTGCTTTGTCTTAGTCACCTAAAATGTTTTTTCTTAAAGTCTGAGTTTTTATGACAACAATCTTTAAGACTAACTTTCTTTAAGCCCAGAGCTAATGATTACACAACAGAACAACTATCTTGCTCAACGTATGTTTTTTCCTTAAGCTCTGTACTAATGATTATATAATAACAATATATCTTGCTTGAGGACATGTTTCTCCTTCTTAACAGGAAATTTCTGACTAATCTCCTTAAGACTTATGCTGTAAGAGTGGGTCTGGTAAGACCTTTCTATTGTTAGTTTTAAGATGTTGTGGGAATGGGTAAAAGTATATAAGGCCTTGATAAGACTCCTCAGGAGACCAACTGAAACCTGATCAAAGAAATGCACACACCCTGATCCTTATCTGACTTCCCTGGTGTCTCAGATGGTAAAGGGTCTGCCTACAATGAGGGAGACCTGGGTTCGATCCCTGGGTTGGGAAGATCTCCTGGAGAAGGAAATAGCAACCCACTCTAGTACTCTTGCCTGGAAAATCCCATGGACAGAGGAGCCTGGTGGGCTGCAGTCCATGGGGTCGCAAAGAGTCACAACTGAGCAACTTCACTTCTTCTCTTTATCAGCAACCCTTCCCTTGAACCATTGCTATAAAACTCCTCACCAAATCCCCTGAGGTGGGGACACACAGTTTTGAGTGCATTAGCCCACTGTGTCCCCCTTTGCCTGGCAGAACAATAAAGCTATTTTCTACTTCACCCCAAACTCTGTTTCCAAGTTTCAATTTGGCACCAGTGCACAGAGGCCAAGTTTCAGCAAATTTCAGAGCTCCTTGGAAAAATGGCTGATACTAGGACTGAAACAAGAAAGATTTAAGACGAGCCTGGGTATCTTTTTTAGGGCTAGGAAGTAAGAAAGTGCTCCAAAAAAAAAAAAAAAATCCCGAACAACGATGGGCTTGTCAAAAGGACACAGGAGTCAACTGAAAGAGTTCCCAATAGCCAAAGCTGGGAAATTTGAGAAACAAAATAAATGTATTGCTGGAATATAACTTGAAGTATAAAATATTCAGGAGTCCATACTGACATAAATAAATGATTGAATAAACTAATAAGTAGAAGAGAAGGGACAAATCTATGGAGAAGAATTCTAAATAATTTATGTAGGTACTCTGCCCCCAGGGAAGTCAAGCAGACTCCCCACTCCTTGCCTGTAAGCTGTAAATAATGAGTTCTTTAAAAAAAAAACACTATGTGGAAAGGGGAAAAAAGAGGAACTTTACAGTGGAGAACCCTGGCAAGCACCACCTCTGCTAGATGATCAAGGTTAACATCAACACTGACAAACTAGTCACATTGATAGCATGTACGTTTGATATGATGTGATGAAAATAGTGCTTTACCTCTACCTCAAAACACATAACCCCAGGCTAATAAACCTGAGGAGAATGTCTAGACAGAGGGACAGGCTACAAATACTTGACCAGTCCTCTTCAAATCCGTCAAGGTCATCAAATCAAAACCAAGGAAAGTCTGAGATATTGTTAGAGTCTATGTTACAGGCAATCCTAAAGAAAATCAATCCTGAATATTCATTGGAAGGACTGATGCTGAAGCTGAAACTCCAATACTTTGGCTACCTGATGCAAAGAACTGACTCATTGGAAGAGACCCTGATGCTGGGAAAGTTTGAAGGCGGGAAGAGAAGGGGATGACAGAGGATGAAAAGGTTGGATGGCATCACCTACTCAATGGACATGAGTTTGAGTAAGCTCCGTGAGTTGGTGGTGGACAGGGAAGCCTGGAGTGCTGCAGTCCCAGGGTTTGCAAAGAGTCAGACATGACTGAGTGACCGAACTGACTGATGTCACAGGAAGAAGACTTAAGGACTGAATGTAATCTTGAACAGGACCCTATAGGGCTCCTGGGCACAGAAATCTTTCTGTGTCCCCCATTTCTTGCTGGTAGAGAACAGACTCCAGCTTCCATGACTTTCCTTGAGTTCCAAATGGTAGATTTGAACAGTTGCTAATCAGGAAAAGGAGGGGATGCAGTGACAAAGAAGGAGCAGCCAAGAAACAATAGGGTAGACATGGGGCAGGGTTCTGGCTCTGCCTCAAGGGATACAGACTACAAAATCTTTGAGCTCTTCTTCAGAAATAAAACCTCCCAACAAATGGAGGATGTTATCATTCTTCATTCCAGAGAAGACCATCTGAGGTCAGTTTAAAGGAACCAGAAAATTTCATCAGAAGACCTACCTGAGACCACACTAAGAATGAAGGCCCTGCACACATCCTAATCCTTATCAGCAACCCCACCCTTGAACCAGTTGGGACACACAGTTTTGAGAGTCATGTGCCTGCTGTGTCTCCCTTTGCCTGGCAAAGCAATGAAGCTATTGTTTTCTAATTCACCCAAAACTCTGTCTCTGAGATTTGATTCAGTACCAGTACACACATTCTGAGTTTTTGGCATCAAGGACTTCCTTTAAAGAAAATAAGAAAGGATGAGCCACACACCATACATCTGTAGCCCTAGGACGGTGCCCTCTCAGAGTTAATGAGAGTAAATAAACTAGACCTCAGAGTGTCCTGGAACACTTCCAATAACAGAAGGTCTCCATGTGTCCCTTACGTGCTCCTCTTCTACTTTGTAGATTAACCAGGCTTCCAAGGCAAGGTTGTGACTACCTAATCAGAAAGAGAGTAGAGGTCTACAATATTTAAATTAATGAGTTGTCTTTTGATTAGACAACTGGGAAATTTTTAAAATTCAGGAGCATCTTCGTTGAGTTATAAAGTGACAAAAAAACAAAAACTAAACTTTCAAATAGAACTGGGCCAGCCCAGGACCAATCACCACTCTCAGCCAAACACTGCATCTCCCAAACTCATGTATGTTTTGTGATGTGTGTGTGTGTGTTTTAAGCTAGAGAAATTTTTTAGAAAGATATAAATTTGCTAAGAAATAATGGTCACCATTTCAAATTCTGATTCACATGTCCAGTCAGTTAGCAGGTCATTGTTTTTTGGGGTGTAGGGGTGAGTGAGGATATGTGTGCTTGAGTGCATTAATAGCTCTTTTCAAATTAGGAACTAGAAAATAAACCTCAAGGTGCAGTAGATAAAAATCTTAATTTATTAAGAGATAAAAGGTGAAACCCATGACATAAGCTTCAGAGCTCTTCAGAGAGCACCAAGTTTCCCACTGAATCTGACACTTTCTCCTCATCTCAGCCTGTGTCCAAGAAGCTCCAGGACAACTGTGTGTAGGTTAATTTGAGGGCAGAATGAGAACTTGCTAGTAATAGTGAACAATTACTAATACTTATTAAAGGGCCAGTCACAGTGTTAATCACATTACATATATTTTCTCATTTAAGCCAATAATAATGCTAGGAGATGAGTGCCAGAATCATTCCATTTTCACAGAGGAAGAAACAAGTTTTAACATTTTCCAAAGGCCCACAGCTAAAAATGGATGCAGAGTTCATGCTCTTGACCTCCCTTCACGTTTGTCCACTTTAACAGCTGCTTCACAGCCCTGCACTTCATAACTATACTGAGAGGTGTATGATCTGACAGAGTCTGAGGTAACCAGAGAGCAGCAAGAGAGTCACAAAGGCGTGGAAAGCCCAAAACCAGGTCACTCATCCTAAGATTACTGGAGAAGTGTGTAGCTGCCAAGGGGAAAGATAGAGTGGGCAGTCATGTCCCAGGTGCTGACATGTCAGCATCATCCAAGGTGATGAAGGGGGAAGTGAAGTCTTTCCTCAAGTCCTATACTTCCCACTGACTGCTCTGAAGGGGCTGAAGTGTGGAATTTTAAAAATAATAAAAATGAAACTATATACAAATCAACAGCAGATTCACAGACATAGAAAACAAACTTATGATTACCAAAGGGGAAAGGGGCAGAAACAGCTAAACGAGCAACTTGGATTAACAGATACATACTACTATATATAGAACTGATAAACAACAAGGTCCTACTGTATAGCACAGGGAACCATATTCAATACCATGTAATGGCCTATAATGTAAAATAACCTGAAAAAATATATATATATAACTAAATCACTTTGCTGTATACCTGAAACTAACACAGTATTGCAAATTAACTATACTTAAATTAAAAAAAATGAGTATATATATACATAGATAAAGGTTTTGCATTAACTAACGTGAGACAATTTATCATCAGTTTTACACTTTAAGTATTTCAGACAACTGTTCATATATAGAAGTAGGTACAAATGCAAGGATCTTTATTATACCAACATCCTTTATTTTCTTTAACTCTTTACAAGCTACATACAAAACAGAAACATAGCAATCATCAACAAAATTAATTTAAATAGCCTATTTTAAGTCTTTTTTCAGCTTTAATGAAAGCCAAGAATTGGAACCACTTGATGTGTGATTAGTCACTACAGCCATTCACTTTCTTAACAAGCCCTAGGATTCTCATGTGCCCCTTGGTTGCTCCCGAGATGCTTTTCCACCCCCAAGTCAATGCATATATTAGGATAGGTGAGACCCATGGTTTTCATTAACAATGTGTAAATGAGGAAGAGTGGAAGGATAAGTTGGAAGAGAGAACCTACAGACCATTGGTATATTTTCAGGATGATCAATTTCAGGAAAGCAAACATATGGAAACTGAGAATCTAGAATCATTGTTCCTGTTACTGCTTGGAATGCCATTATGCCCAGGGAAATATTTAGCTGAGGTTGAAAATACTTGGTCTTGAGATAGAGCAATACTAAGTGCATATGGTTGAGAAGTACATGAGAGACAGATGCCTAGCTGAGGTGGCAATGAAGTTCAAAGTATATCTGTGGAACCATTTATCATTCTAGACATTCCCAGAAATATTTGATGACAAATGCTTGGTTTCTTGGAGTCAGTGGGATGGAATTCCAGTGTATTTGACCACATAAATGAAATAGCATGTTCTCAAATAGAAAAACTCAAAAGTTTCAGTACTTTCTTAATCTGTATTGTTATATGATCTCCATGAAACTACCAATATGCTTTAAAATTAGACAAATTGACTCTAACGTTCCAATGGGAGAAAGAAAAATCAAGAACAAACATGATTCTAAAGGGAAACTAATGAGGAAGAAATGCTGTTGGAGATATTTAACCATAATATGAAGCTAGAGTAATTAAAACAGTGTGGTGCTAGTACATGAACAGCCATAGCAACACAACAGATTAGAAAGTTTAGAAATAGACCAAAAATATGTTTTAACCATATAAGAATTATAATAAAGAGGAATTTCAAATTGATGGAGAAAATATGGATTGTTCAATAAATGGTGTTGGGACATCTGGATCGTAAATCAGGAAGAAGGAAACACATGGGAATTAGTATCTCATAATAATAGGAATCCAACATCCGCTGGATCATGGAGAAAGCAAGAGAGTTCCAGAAAAATATCTATTTCTGCTTCATTGACTATACCAAAGCCTTTGACTGTGTGGATCACAATAAACTGTGGAAAATTCTGAAACAGATGGGAATACCAGACCACCTGACCTGCCTCTTGAGAAACCTGTATGCAGGTCAGGAAGCAACAGTTAGAACTGGACATGGAACAACCGACTGGTTCCAAATAGGAAAAGGAGTACGTCAAGGTTGTATATTGTCACCCTGCTTATTTAACTTATATGCAGAGTACATCATGAGGAATGCTGGACTGAAAGAAGCACAAGCTGGAATCAAGATTGCCGGGAGAAATATCAATAACCTCAGATATGCAGATGACACCACCCTTATGGCAGAGAGTGAAGAGGAACTCACAAGCCTCTTGATGAAAGTAAAAGAGGAGAGTGAAAAAGTTGGCTTGAAGCTCAACATTCAGAAAACAAAGATCATGGCATCTGGTCCCATCACTTCATGGGAAATAGATGGAAAAACAGTGGAAACAGTGTTGCAGCACTGTTTGTAATAGCGAGGACGTGGAAGCAACCTAGATGTCCATCTGCAGATGAATGGATAAGAAAGCTTTGGTACATATACACAATGGAGTATTACTCAGCCATTAAAAAGAATGCATTTGAATCAGTTCTAATGAGATGGATGAAACTGGAGCCTATTATACAGAGTGAAGTAAACCAGAAAGAAAAACACCAATACAGTATACTAACTCATATATATGGAATTTATAAAGATGGTAATGATAACCCTGTATACAAGACAGCAAAATAGACACAGGTGTATAGAACAGTCTTTTGGACTCTGTGGGAGAGGGTGAGGGTGGGATGATTTGGGAGAATGGCATTGAAACATGTATACTATCATATGTGAACTAAAAAGGTGCATTTCTGTACCAGAGCTGTGTCATAACCATCCTTTGGGCCCTCTGCTGGAAAAGTAGAATCAAGTCTCAAAAAAATAAAAAAATTAAAAAAAAAAAAAGATTGCCGGGAGAAATATCAATAACCTCAGATATGCAGATGACACCACCCTCATGGCAGAAAGTGAAGAGGAACTCAAAAGCCTCTTGAGGAAAGTGAAAGAGGAGAGTGAAAAGTTTGGCTTGAAGCTCAACATTCAGAAAACGAAGATCATGGCATCTGGTCCCATCACTTCATGGGAAATAGATGGAAAAACAGTGGAAACAGTGTCAGACTTTATTTTTTTGGGCTCCAAAATCACTGCAGATGCTGACTGCAGCCATGAAATTAAAAGATGCTTACTCCTTGGAAGGAAAGTTATGACCAACCTAGATAGCATATTAAAAAGCAGAGACATTACTTTGCCAACCAAGGTGCGTCTAGTCAAGGCTATGGTTTATCCAATGGTCATGTATGAATGTCGGAGAAGGCAATGGCAAGCCACTCCAGTACTCTTGCCTAGAAAATCCCATGGATGGAGGAGCCTGGTAGGCTGCAGTCCTACCAGTCGAAAGCGACTTCACTTTCACTTTTCACTTTCACACATAGGAGAAGGAAATGGCAACCCACTCCAGTGTTCTTTCCTGGAGAATCCCAGGGAAGGGGAAGTCTGGTGTGCTTCTGTCTATGGGGTCACACAGAGTCGGACACGACTGAAGTGACTTAGCAGCAGCAGCAGAAGCAGCATGTATGAATGTGAGAGTTGGACAGTGAAGAAAGCTGATGGCCGAAGAATTGATGCTTTTGAACTGTGGTGTTGGAGAAGACTCTTGAGAGTCCCTTGGACTGCAAGGAGATCCAGCCAGTCCATTCTAAAGGAGATCAATCCTGGGTGTTCATTGGAAGGACTGATGCTAAAGCTGAAACTGCAATACTTTGGCCACCTCATGCGATGAGTAGACTCACTGGAAAAGACTCTGATGCTGGGAGGGATTGGGGGCGGGAAGAGAAGGGGATGAGCGAGAATGAGATGGCTGGATGGCATCACCGACTCGATGGCCATGAGTTTGAGTGAACTTTGGGAGTTGGTGATGGACAGGGAGGCCTGGCGTGCTGTGATTCATGGGGTCACCGAGAGTCAGACATGACTGAGCAACTGAACGGAACTGAATAACAGGAATAATTCCAAATTGATCAAATATTTAAATTTTAAAACCAAAGCCATTACACAACCAGGAAAAAAAAATGAAGAACATTTTTTATCATCTCAAAGTTGGAAAGGCCTTTCTACAGGTGAACAAAAACCCTGAAGTCACAAAAGAAAATGCTGATAAAACTCAACACTGTGAAAATAAAAACGCATATATGGAAAAGCCATCATATATCAAAAGTCAAACGACAAACTGGGAAAAAATATTTCCAAATATATTATATTCAAAAGTCTAATTTCTTTCACGCCTAAGAAACAAAAACGACAACCAAAGGAAAACAAGATTGAACAAAGGATATCAAAAGATAGTTCACAGAAAGGAAAACCAATTTTAAAAGTTAAAAGGTATTCAACCTCAGCCCCATAAGAAAAAATGCTAACCAAAACTACAAGTTCTGCATTTTCACCTGTCATATGAGCAAGAAGGGAAAAGTTTGCAAAGTCACCATTGTGCTCTGCCAATTTTTGAGTTGTCTTCTGACTCCATTCCCTCTAGTCTAAACTCTGTGATGCTAAAGCTGGGGCTGTTCCCTTCATTTCTACTTTGCCTTCCCAGGTTCTGCCTATAGGAGGTACCAGACTGGAAGATAGAAGCTAAAAGAGGAAGAAGGAACTAGCTCCAGCCCTCTGCTTCCTCTTCTGGGTCCATATTACCCTAGCAATTGTTTTCACCTGTAGCATCGGTGCTTCACCACTGCAGCAGCTGAATCCAGTTTGTGGTTTTTCCAATCCTTGAAGACTCAGCCTGACCTTTCTCCCCTCAGTGAACCATTAATAACCAATTAGTGCTCCCTCCTGGGAAGTCTAGTCCAGTCCCCCTTCAAACTCACAGCACCAGCAGAACAAAATCCTCCTCAAAAGAGGTCCGTATTTCAATACTGTGAGGTCCCTCCTCTAAGCTGAAATACTGAGTATCAGAGAAAAGAAAACGTGACAGTAGTAACATAGGAAAGCAGGAATGCCTACACAAGAAATGGGTTCTCCCAGTAGGATCTGTCCAAAGGACTAACATGCCAGTTTTACCACACATATGCTGTGAAGAGGGTCTTTTGAGCACTTCTGAGCCAAACTGGAAGCTAAAGCTCCAATTTGCTTTTGATGACAGGATTTGCAACAGCCCAGGCTGAGGTTTGGCCCTGTGCTTCCCTTTACACACCATTTCTGAAAGATACTCTTCTAAGAAAAAGAGCCTCATGCGAGGTACTTCCGGAACGCTGATCTAGTCCCCACAGGGGTCACCTCACTGGGCCCCTCCCAGGGGCACAATCCATGGCAGAGCCTGCATGAGGCTGCCAAAAGTACTGAGAAGTCCTGCAGCATAGAAACCTGTTTCTTTTTGTTCACATTGCCTTTTATTGATCTTAGAAATCCCCCTCCCCAACCCCATCTTTACCCCTTGAATAAGCTCTGCTTTTATCCTAAAGCAGTTTTATGGGAAGTGCTTCTGAAAATGCTGTCCTAACAATGGGTCACTTGGTCTAAGAGAGAGGATAGTATTTTACTAACGGACAGACCACTGTCTGAATTATCCGATTTACTTAAAGCAAATGTTACAGACATAAATAAGGAAGATGATGCTTCTGTGGGGGTGGTAAATATATCCTGGGCCTGCCTGCATGCTAAGCTGCTTCATTCGTGTCTCACTCTTTTCAACCCTATGGACTGTGGCCTGCCAGGCTCCTCTGTCCATGGGATTCTCCAGGTAATACTGGAGTGGGTTGTCATGCCCTCCTCCAGGGGATCTTCCTGACCCAGGGATCAAACCCGTGTCTCTGGCATTGGCAGGTTTTTTAAACCTGGGAAACCCAAATATATCCTGCAGGCAGGCACATATGCAGAGAGAAAAGTTAGGCTTCCTATAGGAGCAATTCAGGAAGGAGAAACATGGGGGAAAGGACATGATAGATGAAATCCACTGAAATGACCCTAAACTCCCGCCTTCCAGAAGAAAAGCCACCTGGGCCTTTGTGATTAATTTATAGGTAGTGCAGCTGTGTTAAGAACCAAAACTAAAACAACAACAAAACTCACAAGCAAAAAGCAGAAGCAAAAACTCAGAGATGTGTGGGGATTTTATTTGGTTTGGGGCTTTCTTTTCCCTGGCCCTGCCATGCGGCATGTGGGATCCTAGTTTTCCAACCAGGGTTCCATCTAGTGCTTCTTGTGGTAGAAGTGGAAAGTCTTAACCATTAGACTACCAGGGAAGTCCCCAGAAATTTGTGTTTTTAATAAAGATATATATAATCTTCAACACAGATTCAGCCATTGAAGACATGTGCCAAGAAAGTATAAAACATAAAATGATGACTTAACATTTCAAAAGTTCCTGTACAACTGGGTTTTACCAACCTGAGCAGCACAATTTCATCTGCAGAGGAGAACCTCCCAAAGTCAGATGGTTATTATTCTGACTTATAGCTAGTGGGAGAAAGGTCTATTTATTTCACAGTCTTTTTAGGTAAAGCACAAATAAGATATATGAGAGTGATGCGAAAGTTGCTCAGTCGTGTCCAACTCTTTGCAACCCCATGAACTGTAGCCTGGAATTCTCCAGGCAAGAATACTGGAATGGGTAGCGTTCCCTTCTCCAGGGGATCTTCCCAACCCAGGGATCGAACCTAGGTTTTCCACATTGCAAGTGGATTCTTTAACATCTGAGCCACCAGGGAAGCCCAAGTACACTGTAGTGGGTAGCCTATCCCTTCTCCAGGGGATCTTCCCGACCCAGGGATCAAACCAGGGTCTCTTGAATTGCAGGCAGATTCTCTACCAGCTGAGCTACCAGGGAAGCCCCAGAGTCATACACAAATCCACAGAAATAATTTCTAAATATGTATGTCTCTCTTTTCCAGTTTATAATGACCAGAATCATTTTTTTTTAAAGTATCAGTCAGTCCAATCTGACAACTGAATTTGAGCTGGGTCTCTGAATAGGAGTAAGGTCTAATTTGGTGATAAAGAATGCAGAAAACATTCCACTAGAAAAATAAACCAAAGTAAAATCTAAGAGCTGATGACAAGTACAGGAGGGATATATGGAATAGACTAACGAGATGAATATTCATTTTATTTTTAAGTATTTATTTTGGAGAGCAGTGGCAAGTAACACTTGGTGGATAAGTGGAAATCAACTATGAAAGGTCTCTGAACCAGATCCCACAGGTCAAAGGGAGGAGACAGCATTTCCTCTGCAAAGGAGTAGCATCATTGGGGTTCTGCCTAACAAAAGATCAACCTGAAACTGATCTGCTTGTTGACGGGGAGCGGTGAAGAGACATGAGGAAGGAGATGAACAGAAATGCTCCTCTGGTGATTCAGACATGAAGTAATTAAATCCTGCACAATAGTGGCAGCAATGAGAATGGAAAGGATGGAAAGTGAAATTCTGAAACAATCTCAATGGCATGCAGAAGGTGGTACTTCTTGTGTCCGGGGCTTAGCTCCAACGTGTTGACTCAGACATGGGTCAAGTATTAAGGGTTAGGAGAATTACAATGTTATTATAAGGAGGTCATAAATTTGGCTTTAGACGTATTAAACTTGAAGCGATAAGAGGATTTCTCGGATGAAATGCCTTGAAATCTCAGTGGGATCAGACTTAGGTCAGGACAATTCTGGGCTGGATTTGGCCACCACCAAAACAGAGGTGACTGTGGACTTTCATTGAGGGTAATGGTCCTGAAAGTACAGCCCCGGGAATTGAGGACACTGAACAATGTTTTCAGCTCCCTGGCAGAAATCTTAGTGGCAGTGTGGATAAGCTGGATTGCAAAACTGTGATTTGCTCAGGGGATAACTTTGAAGAAAACAGGGGAGTGAGGGGGGCTTCTACCTGGAGAGTACCATCCCATTTCAGAAATGAAGCAAGAGCCACACCCTACCAGAGAACGCATCTGCCTCCTCCAGTGCTGGAGGAATTGTCTCCTTGGGTCATCTGTTTTCACTGGTGCTCTTGCCTGAGTGCTCTCTTGGTACATCCTCTGGGAGATGAGGGTGCCTCCCTATAGTTGACCCAGCTGAAGAATCTTCATTAGGCAGGTGAGCTCTAACTTGGAGAAAAATCTAACTTGCTTGCAAAAAGCATTCCAAGCAGGTAAAAACATCATAAATATAATCTAAGGGTTGAGGATAAGTATAGCATGGACATGAAGAAGCTATAATGAGGTGAGCATTCATTTTGGAGAGCAGTGGGAAGTAACACTGGGTGGATGAGTGGAATTTGGCTACAGGGGTTCTCTGAACCTGCTATCACAGGTCACAGGGAGGGGACAGTAGTTCCTCAACAAGGGAGTGTGATCAAGCATGAACCTATGGGGCCTTCCAAGGACAGACAGACAGCCTCAATCCCCCATGTCCTCTACCTGCCTCTTCTTTGTAAAAAAGTTTTAGTCTCCCAAGACTCCCCTGACTCTCAAAAGGCTGTCTCAAGAGTTAATGGTAAGAAAATGTGAATATGTAGAAACTTGTCAGAAACTGGTTACAATTTAGACTACCAACCAGCCACATAGCAAAGTCACTGAACTTCTAGTTCCATGAAAGATACAGATAAAGGTATGACACAACTCCCATATTGTTTTTACAGAAAGCAGATCATCCCCCACCAGATGAAAGCTGCTGACCGCAATCATGTAGATGCAGGTTGGTTGAAACTGGAAGATGAATAATGCTTGAAACCTTGCCTTGATGCCAACCAATCTGAGAATCGTGGGTGAGCTAGTCATGAACCCTGTAGCCCCCTCCCTCAGGCTCTGTTAAAACCCTTGTCTCCTAACCAGAAACTTGGAGATGGTCTTAGGACATCAGTCCATCATTTCCCCAGGTTGCTGACCTCCTGAACAAAAAGCTTTCCCCATCGACACTTTTCTCCCAAGTATTGGCCTTTGAATGACAAGCAGCTGAATTGGGCTTCAGTATCGGTCTCATCTGGTTACAGGGGTAGCATCACCAAGGCTCTGCCCTAGGATGGGAATCAGCATCTCTTAGGGATAGGACAAGCCCTTCAAGAACAAACCCCCTGCCAGTGACTGGAGAACCATACCTGGCAACTCTGGGAAGCTACTTGTTCAAAGTAAGCCCCATCAGATAAACCCCAGTACATAAATACCAAGAAGGCACTAAAATCTGGCTGGAACAGGTATCTCAGCATGCCTAGTTAAGACTGGGACTCTTCTGATTCTGTCAGAACTCACACAGAACCAAGGAGAACAGACAGGAACATAGGCCAATATGTAAACATCATTTGGTAAACACCAGCCTGGATGGTTCTACTGTCCAAAGTTGGATAAACTGAAAAAAAAAAAAAAGTAAAACAGGACATAAGAAGAATAGGACTACAAAGATTCAGAGAAAAGCATGCTTTGAGAGGAGCAAACAACTTAGTATAAGTTGTTACAGCAAACAACTTAGTGACTAAACAACAACAACAATGACAGAAAATAAAAGGAAAGTCTAGGGTGTATTTTGGGGGCTTCCCTGATGGTTCAGAAGGTAAAGAATCTGCCTGTAACATGGGAGACCCAGGTTCCATCCCTGGGTCGGGAAGAGCCCCGGGAGAAGGACAGCCCACTCCAGTAGTCTTGCCTGGAGAATGCTATGGATAGATGCTACAATCCATGGGGTCACAAAGAGTCAGAGACGACTGAGCAATTAACACTTTCACTTTTCAGAGTGCATTTTGCATTTTGAATAAGTGCCATAAATGCACAAAATGCTTTTTGAGACAAGATGAGAAATGAGGTGAAAATGAACTTAAGAAACTTAATTTCAGAGGAAACTTAAAATTCAGAGATAAGAAATTGAATGAAATCCAAGTTGAAACAACAACAAAAATATAGTAGGAAAAACTAAAAGTCAATAATAGAAATATGCAAACTTCCTTAGCAGTCCAGGCATTAAGACTTCATATTTGGAATGCAGGGGCTGTGGGTTTGATCCCTGGGAGAGGAACTAAGATTCCACATGCTATGTGGCAGGCCAAAAAATAAATATATAAAATAAAAAGGGAGTAAGGACTATAATAGTAATAATAGAAATAGAAATACAGTACTCTTGAAATTCAAATTAGAGATGTAGAAAAGAAATAAAAAGCTCCCTAAGAAAACAAAAAAGTGTTAGTCATTCAGTTGTGTCTGGCCCTTTGCGACCTCATGGACTGCAGCCCACCAGGCTCCTCTGTCCATGGGATTCTCCAGGCAAGAATACTGGAGAGGGTAGACATTCGCTTCTCCAGGGGATCTTCCTAACTCAGGGAAACAAAAGAGAGGGTCAAAAGAAAAAGCAATGCATGAAAAGATGATAACCATATACAGCTTACCTTAGGGAAAGAAGTATTTGTTTATCACAGAAGGATTTTTGTTCAAAGACATTGACCAAAACAAGCCACTAATGGTGGCTTAGCAACGAGACAAGCTTATTTTTCCCTCCTGTAACAAGAAGTATAGAAATGACAGATCTGGGCTAGATAGGTCAGCTACCCTACCAGGAACTCAGACTTTTTTAGCCCTTGCTCTACCATCTTTTCACTTTCTTCCCCAGCTTAAAATATGGCTGCTGGCACTCCAGCCATCATAACCACATTCCAGATTGAATATGGAGGAAGAGGAGAGCAAATGCAGCATGCCAGATGTGTCAGCTCCCCTTAAAGAGCTTTCCGAGAAGCCCCCACCCAATGACTTCCAAATATATCTCACTGGCCTCAAGTATGATATATGACTACCTTTTGCAATGAAGACTGGGAAACAGAGCTTTTAAACTGAGACCATTCCAAAATTAAATCAGAGTTCTATGAGTAAGAAAAAAGGAGAGAGGAGATATTGGTTGACAAATAGCAGCCTATAACAAAATTCCTGAAATAAATGACAAAGGAGCAGAGCCAAGTCACAAAAATATATAGATGAAAATTGTCCTGTGCTGACTTCTTCTAATACAAATCAGAAGATTTTGACATGTTTCCAGTAAAGTCCAATCAAAACAATAGAAATAAAAAACCTACATTCCTAAATATCTTGATGAAATGTTCTATTTTTTTAATCCTAAAAGTATACAAGCAAAATTTTTAAAAATATTATCTACAAAGAAATTAAATTTAGGCTATCCTCAAACTTATTGATGATCTTCAAAAGTAAACGATCACAAAATAATGAGTCTTGAGGCAAAAATTATTACACAAAAATGATAGTTACAGTCCAAAACCTACTTATGAAAGAAAGTAAGAGAAAAATATCCCCCAGAAATCAGAAAATAGCCACTTTAAACCTTGTTTAAACATATTTTCCTTCCAAATCTATGAATAAGAAGCTCACTCTTTTCATGTTTAAGGATCCATTTATTCTAGATAGACCTAGAGGTTATCATATGAAATGAAATCAGTCTGTAGAGGTTATCATAACAAGTGAAAGACAAATATGATATCACTTATATGTGGACTCTAAAATGATACAAATGAACTTATTTACAAAACAGAAACAGACTCACAGCATAGAAAACAAACTTATGGTTACCAGAGGGGTAAGGGGGTGGGGGAGGAGTAATTTAGGAGTTTGGGATTAGCAGATACAGAGTACTATCTATAAAATAGATAAACAGTACAGATATCCCTGTACTCATAGCACAGGGAACTGTACTCAATATCCTGTAATAAACCATAAGGGAAAAGAATATGAAAAAGAATATGTGTGTGTGTGTATGAATAAATTTACTGTAAAATTTCAGAATGGGAAACGTGGGCTATAACAGACCATAATTTGAGTGAGCTTGAACAGTGGGTAAAGAATAAGTGCAGGAGACACAGGAGACTTGGGTTCAATTCCTGGGTTGAGAAGGTATCCTTGTAAAGGAAATGGCAACCCATTCCAATATTCTTGCCTGGAAAATCCTAGGGACAGAGGAGCCTGGTGGGCTATAGTCCCTGGGGTCACAAAGAGTTGGACACGACTAAGCACTCACTCACTTACTGAACACAGTAGAGAAGCCTTGCAACCAACTGTGTTTTCCAAAGACAGACAGAGCAGAACCTTCCCCCCAACATGTAATAGTGCATGGCTCCATGTTGAGAATTCTTAGAACAAATCTGGTCTCAGCAGGAAACGATGACTGGCTTAGAATTACTAACATGACGAGACAGAAATAAACAAATTAGATTTTTATCCAAGGCAGCATGAAGAGAAAAGCAAAAGAGACTCACAAATATTAAAAATAATCATATAAAAATAATTCACATTGTTAAAAATAGATACACAGATGAAAACATTAGCTATAAAAAAGTGCTAAATAAAATGAATGCCACCACTAGTTCTTGGGTTAAAAAATAAAATAGACAAATTTCTAACCAATCTTATTTTAAAAAGACAATGAAGAACAGAGAGAGGGAAGGGTGAGGGAGGGAGGGAGGGAAATAGAAAATTTAAGAAACCGAAAGGAAATAAGACCATAGATAAGGAGGCAACTCAAAACTTACAAAAGAATAATAGACCATGGTTTGAATTTTGGCAAACAGATCATCTGTTAGGAAAACAACTTATTTATCTCAAGTGGAAGTAGAAACTCCAATTGTAACCAAGCAGGACCCTATGAGATTTTTCTCAGAAGGGACCTCACCCCCAGTGGCCTCCATCTGCCACTTCTTTGTAGAAGAACTTTATCTTCCTGGGCCACCCCTAGATTCCAAAGGGTAACTTTAATCAGAGAAGTGAGGAAATGCGTAAAGAAAGGAAACCAGTCAAGTAAGACAAAATAATAACCGTTCAGCCATTAAACAAAGACAAAGACTTTAGTTCCTCCTCAGGGGCTCAGGGTTCCTCCTCAGAATGGCAAGGACCTAACAGAAGCAGACGATATTAAGAAGAGGTGGCAAGAATACACAGAAAAACTATACAAAAAAACGTCTTAATGACCCAGATAACCATGATGGTGTGATCACTCACCTAGAGCCAGACATCCTGGAATGGAAGTCAAGTGGGCTTTAGGAGAAGCATCACTACAAAGCTAGTGGAAATGATGGAATTCCAGCTGAGCAATTTCAAATCTTAAAAGATGATGTGTGCAAGTGCTGCATGCAATATGCCAGCAAATTTGGAAAACTCAGCAGTGGCCACAGGACTGGAAAAAGTCAGTTTTCATTCCAATCTCAAAGAAACACAATGCCAAGGAAT
This sequence comes from Moschus berezovskii, assembly GCF_049115385.1. NCBI lineage: Eukaryota > Metazoa > Chordata > Mammalia > Artiodactyla > Moschidae > Moschus > Moschus berezovskii. The sequence continues at coordinate 87,584,356 of NC_142462.1, forward strand.
GTTCAAACTACTATACAGTTGTCCTCATTTCACATACTAGCAAAGTAATGCTCAAAATCCTTCAAGCTAGGCTCCAACAGTATGTGAACCAAGAACTTCCAGATGTACAAGCTAGATTTAGAAAAGGCAGAGGAACAAGAGATCAAATTGCCAACATCTGTTGGATCACAGAAAAAGCAAGGGAATTCCAAAAAAAAAATCTACTTCTGCTTCATTGACTACACTAAAGCCTTTGACTGTGTAGATCACAACGAACTGTGGAAAATTCTTAAGGAGATGGGAATACCAGGCCACGTTACCTGTCCCCTTTATTCAGGACATAAAGCAATAGTTAGAACCAGACATGGAACAATGGCCTGGTTCAAAATTGGGAAAGGAGTATGTTAAGGCTGTATACTGTCACCCTGCTTATCTAACTTCTCTGTGGAGTATATCATGCCAAATGCTAGGCTGAATGCCTCATAAGCTGGAATCAAGACTGCTGAGAGAAATATCAACAACCTCAGATATGCAGATGACACCACCCTATCGCAGAAAGCAAAGAAGAACTAAAGAGCCTCTTGATGAGGGTGAAAGAGGAGAGTGAAAAGCTGACTTAAAACTCAACATTCCCAAAACTAAGATAATGGCATACAGTCCCATCACTCCATGGCAAATAGATGGGGAAAAAGTGGAAATAGTGGCAGATTTTATTTTCTTGGGGCCCACAATCACTGCAGATGGTGACTGCAGCCATGAAATTAAAAGATGCTTGCTCCTTGGAAGAAAAGCTATGACAAATCTAGGCAGTGTATTATAAAGCAGAGACATCACCTTGCCGACAAAGGTCCATATAGTCAAAGCTATGGTTTTCCCAGTAGTCATGTACGGTTGTGAGAGTAGGACTATAAAGAATGCTGAGTGCCAAAAAATTGATGCTTTTTAATTGCAGTGATGGAGAAGACCTTTAAGAATCCCTTGGACAGCAATGAGATCCAACCAGTCAATCCTAAAGAAAATCAACCCTGAATGTTCACTGGAAGGACTGATGCTGAAGCTAAAGCTCCAATTCTTTGGCCACCTGATGGAAGAGCCAACTTATTGGAAAAGACCTTAATGCTGGGAAAGATGAGGGCAGGAGAAGCAGGGACGACAGAGGATGAGATGGTTGGATAGTATCACTGACTCAATGGATATGAATTTGGGCCAACTCCAGGAGATAGTGAAGGACAGGGAAACCTGGCATGCTGCAGTCCATGGAGTTGCAAAGAGTCAGACATGACTTAGCAACTGAACAACAACATGGGATACAAATAATATTCGGAGCCATGTCCTTTGGGCTGTTTTGCAGATACTGAAATCCCCACCAGGTGGAAAAAGTTAACTGTATGCTACCATAGGTAAGAAGACCCCAGTCCTGTTGGAAGCAGAAGGCTGAAGATGCTGACTTCCTATTAGCTCACCACCATCCAATCAGACTCTTGAGAGTCCCTTGGACTGCAAGGAGATCCAACCAGTCCATTCTAAAGGAGATCAATCCTGGGTGTTCATTGGAAGGACTGATGCTAAAGTTGAAACTCCAATACTTTGGCCACCTCATGTGACGAGTTGACTCACTGGAAAAGAGTCTGATGCTGGGAGGGATTGGGGGTGGGAGGAGACGGGGACGACAGAGAATGAGATGGCTGGATGGCATCACTGACTCAATGGACATGAGTTTGAGTGAGCTCCGGGAGTTGGTGATGGACAGGGAGGCCTGGTGTGCTGTGATTCATGGGGTCGCAAAGAGTCGGACATGACTGAGCGACTGAACTGAACTGAACCAATCAGAATGTCCACAGGCTGATCATACACCACCCCTCCCCCAACTTTGTCTTTAAAACTTATCTGTGAAAACCTTGGGGAGTCAGGCAGGGCCTTTTAAGCTCTAGCTATCTGTACTCTTTGCTTGCTACCATGCAATAAACACTGCACTTTCCTTCACCACAACCCAGCTGTCAGCTGATTGACTTTACTGTGCACAGGCAAGCTGATCCAAGCTTGGTTCAGTAACATAAATAGTGCAATAGCCATGAGTTGTCAGACACGACTGAGCGACTGAACTGAACTGAACTGAACTGAATGAATTAACTTATCAGACTGACCCTGAAAACAGCCTAAAACCCAAGGGATTTACAGGTAAAGCTTTCTGAATTCTAGGTAATAATAATCCTGACATCATATACATTTTTCAAGGGAACTTAACAGTTTCCTGATTCACTTTCATAAATTTCAAATACATAGTATAATAAAGATGCAAACTAATCCCATTTATTCATCTATATTTAGTTATATATATAGTTTACTGTGTATATATATATAATACAGTAAACATATTTATTACATGTATGTAATATATAAAACTGAGAATACTGAATCAGTGCAGAATTCAAAAAATAATAAACAATGTTTGAGTTTAGTGCATTTGAAGATAATAAAGATAGTTTAATTACTAGGAAACCTATTAATGTAACTGATCATTTCATTAGGTTAAAGGAGAAAACATACTGGTTAATTCAGCATCAGTTCAGTTCAGTTCAGTCGCTCAGTCGTGTCTGACTCTCCGCGACCCCATGCATCACAGCACACCAGGCCTCCCTGTCCATCACCAACTCCCGGAGTTCATTTTCCCCCTTTAATTCAATGTTTATAACCTAATTCTAAACTAGGCATAGAGTAACACTAACTTTTTTTTTTTAAACTGAAATAAACAGCCTGTACTATCTAATAGTGGAAAACTAAATCCAATTTAATTAAGGACAAGGGCAAAATAAGACCTCCTTTTACCACTATTACTTCATATTGCTCTGGTTTTAGCCAATTTTATAAACAATTCCCACCCACAACCAGAGAGAAAGAAAGGAAAGAAGGGATGGAGCGAAGAAAGGGTAGAAACTTAAGACATGTATCCATTCGATTTATTGTGTTAGAAATAACATAAAAGCTCCCCCTGCCCAGAATTGGGTTAATTTGAACATGAAAAAAAATCACAACTGTAATTGATTATATCACACTGAGTCAATAAAAATCTATAAGGACACAGTTCAGTTCAGTTCAGTTCACTCAGTCATGTCCGACTCTGCAACCCCATGTACTGCAGCACACCAGGCTTCCCTGTCCATCACCAACTCCAGGAGTTTACTCAAACTCATGTCCATTGAGTCGGTGATGCCATCCAACCATCTCATCCGCTGTCATCCCCTTCTCCTCCTGCCTTCAATCTTTCCCAGCATCAGGGTCTTTTCCAATGAGTCAGTTCTTCGCATCAGGTGGCCAAAGTATTGGAATTTCAGCTTCAACATCAGTCCTTCCAATTAATATTCAGGACTGATTTGCTTTAGGATGGACTGGTTGGATCTCCTTGCAGTCCAAGGGACTCTCAAGAGTCTTTTCCAACACGACAGTTCAAAAACATCAGTTCTTTGGTGCTTAGTTTTCTTTATAGTCCAACTCTCACATCCATACATGACTACTGGAAAAACCATAGCTGTGACTAGATGGACCTTAGTTGGTAAACTAATGCCTCTGCTTTTTATATGCTGTCTAGGTTGGTCATAGCTTTTCGTCCAAGGAGCAAGTATCTCTTAATTACATGGCTTCAGTTACCATCTGCAGTGATTTTGGAGCCCCCCAAAATAGTCTGTCACTGTTTCCATTGTTTCCCCATCTATTTGCCATGAAGTGATGGGACTGAATGCCATGATCTTAGTTTTCTGAATGTTGAGTTTTATGACAACTTTTTCATTCTCTTCTTTCACTTTCATCAAGAGGTTCTTTAGTTCTTCACTTTCTGCCATAAGGGTGGTGTTATCTCCATATCTGAGGTTATTGATATTTCTTCCAGGACTTTTGATTCCAGCTTGTGCTTCATCCAGCCTGGCATTTCACATGATGTACTCTGCATATAAGTTAAATAAGCAGGATGACAATATACAGCCTTGACGTACTCCTTTTCCGATTTGGAACCAGTCTGTTGTTCCATGTCTAGTTGTAACTGTTGCTTCTTGACAATCAGGACACAGTGATTCCTCCCAAAAGAAGAGAGCAGAAAAACAGGGAAAGCTCTTTTCACAGAAGAATGGCAGCTGATAAACATGGAAGGAATTAGATCATTGGAAAGTCAAGGATTTGCAGTTCCCAAGGATAACAGATTCTGAGAAGGTAACAATGGATGATAAAACAATTACGTGACAGGTTATTGGGAAATAGAAATTTGTCCCTGTTATTAATTGTGAAGACAAATTGTACCTTTAGATGGAGATGCCACCTTAACAGGCAAGTTACAAAAATAAAATTAAAAGACATAACAATCTCAAATATCTGTATCTTAATATCTATAATAATATATAAAGATTCATACAAATTGGAAAAAGAAGCACTAAAACCTTGCCTGGGGAAGAGGTATTGGCAAAATACAAGTAAAAAGAATTTACAGAAACAGCCTCGCTGCTCCTTCTTACCTTCACTGGAAATGGATAGGATTGCATCTACCTGAGTATCAAGAAACCCAGCAACATAGACTTCATTAATCTGGGGTATTTTTCCCACAAGGTACCCACAAGGATACACCTTTCCTTGCACCTGCCATTCCCAGCCTGCAGCTTCCTATGCTTGGTCCCAAGATTGCTAGAAGAAGTGGAAAGGCAAAGGGCAAAAGACTTGTGACCACCTAGCCTGTCCTTTCTTATCCAGGGAACATCTTTCCCAGAAGTCATTCTCAGAGGAATCACTTGGTCACAACTACCTACAAAGAGTCAGCCTCCAGGATCCCTCTTTTCCGTGACAAAAGAACAAAAATAGACTGGATAAAGCATAGTACTTGGTACTGAATATTTGGAGGCTGGCACCCTCACAGGCTGTTAGCATATGTTGTTACAACTTTTCTGAATATTGACTCTCTGGGGTGTCTGAGGAACCTCAATGAATCTCTAGATTCATTAATTCTGCTTTGGGGAATGAATTCTATGGAAATAATATGAAATGCAGTTAATGGTTTATGTATATTGATATTCATTAATGCAATATTTCTAATAGGCACCTCTCCCCAGAATAAAAACAAAAGAATAAAATTAACTTCAATGCCCAGTAATAGTGGGATGGTGGAAAATACAGGGTTGGTTGTCAGATAGTCTACCTGTATAAGTTGGCCAAGTCACAGAAACACTTCAAGTCTAGTTTGTAAAATTACTATTTCCCACATAAGCACTTAAAAGGATTAAATAAAATTTTGTATTTAAAATATACCTCAAATACCACAATAAAAATTAATGCGTAATATGGGGCTTCCCAGATGATTCAGTGGGTAAAGAATCTGCCCGCAATGCAGGAGACTCAGATTCGATCCCTGGGTCAGGAAGATCCCCTGAAGGAGGGCATGTCAACCCACTCCGGTATTCTTGCCTGGAGAATCCCATGGACAGAGGAGCCTGGCTGGCTATAGTCCATAGAGTCACAAAGAGTTGGATACAACTGAAGTGACTAAGCACGCAGCCACGCAAACGCATAATATGGGGACTATCCCGTATTATAACTTCCCAGACCAACGGTTAGGACTCTGTCCTTTCACTGCCAACGCCCCAGGAGTCAGGGAACTACAATCTCGCAAGCCAAACAGAAAAAAAAAATTCCATAATAGATATATACTTGGAGTATTACAGAGATTACTATATAGCTGATTAAAATAACATAGAAATAGAATATTAAAAGTTGTATGTCAAGAAAATGCAAGTTGTTAAACAAGAAATTGTGTTTCTAATGTGATTTTAATTTTATAATGTATATATGCCTTAAAATACACTAAAAAGCCAATGGTTATTTCATCTGGTCATTGCAGATGGTTGTTACTTTATCCTTTGCACATGTTTTTTTTCAGATTATCTATCTGGTATAATCATTTTCATATAGATCAGGGGTCAATAAACTTTCTTAAAGGGCTAGTTAGTAAATATTTTAGACTTTTCAGGTCTTATGGCCTTTGTCTCCACTACTTGGCTCTGCTGTAGAGAAAATAGCCATAGAGAACATGTAAATGATGGCTGTGACTGTACAAAAACTGGAGGCAAGTCAGCCCTAGTCTGTAGACTCTTGGTTTAGATAATGATACATACGTGCTGCATTTAAAAGAAAACAAAAAGTTTAAGTGGTATAGCCAAAAATTGAGAAAAGATGAGTTTTCCTAGTGGTGGGTAGGGATGCAGAAGGTGAAGAAGGCTTGCGCAGTGTTTTATGGATAGGAGAGAATAGAGCCATTAGTGGGGAGGATAGAAAGGAATCCCTTGGTGGAAGAAAGAATCGAACTGATGGGGTTTTATTTGAAAGAGTGAGGGCAACTATATACACATAACTTTCATCCCACTGGATTTTCCCTGAAAGTTTTGGCCCATTTCCCAGGGCATATTGAGGCAGTGGGAGGCTCCCAGGATGACTGCAAAGCCAGTTAGAGAACAACCTTGGAGCTTATCACCAAGGAGCCACGGAAACTGCCAGTACCCCAGGCCTCTATCCAGCATCCCAACACAGGTCTCAGTGACCTCTACTCAATGGCACCCTGGCACACTAATACTTCACTCCTCTTAAATAATTCTGAGTTAACAGAAAGTTTTTATTATGGAACCAAAATTCTCTGCCCACTAGTTTTTGTTCCAGACTTGGAATAAGTACCTCTGCCACCTTTCAGATTTTAAGTATTTGAAGCCATGATCATGGTCCTTTCTTTCCATCTTAGTAATCCTCAAAGCACAGTTTTCCTAGATCAGAAGTTACAAACTAGATATTTACAGTTTTGCCTGGTTGAGCCCACTGAGAATTATAAAATCATTAGATTGAATTAGTAAAAAAAGAATCTTAAAATTACAGAATTTCTCTTAAATATCAAGTATTTCGGTTTTCTTGGAAAAATCAGATGCACTAGCAACACTGGATCACCATCCCAGTGTCAACACTAGCCTGAAGCTGATTAACGACCAGCACTGTAACCAAGCAGGATCCTCTGGGGTCTTCCCTCTTATTCTCTGCTTTAGCTCTTCTCTGAAGTACTACAGAATAGATAACAGTATCTGATGCACATTTCCTGAGTTGTTCTGCAGATGTGAAAAACCCCCACACCAAATGGAAGCTTTAGGATGGACTGGTTTGGTCCCCTTGCAGTCCAAGGGACTCTCAAGAGTCTTCTCCAACACCACAGTTCAAAAGCATCAATTCTTCGGCGATCAGCTTTCTTTATAGTCCAATTCTCACATCCATACATGACTACTGGAAAAACCATAGCCTTTACTAGATGGACCCTTGATGGCAAAGTAATGTCTCTGCTTTTTAATATGCTGTCTAGGTTGGTCATAACTTTTCTTTCAAGGAGCAAGCATCTTTTAATTGCATGGCTGGACTCACCATCTGCAGTGCTTTTGGAGCCCAAAGGAAATTAGTCCTGAATGTACATTGGAAGGACTGATGTTGAAACTGAAACTTCAATACTTTGGCCATCTGATGCAAAGAGTTGACTTATTTGAAAAGATCCTGATGCTGGGAAAGATAGAAGGCAGGAGGAGAAGGGGACCACAGAGGATGAGGTGGTTGGATGGCATCACCGACTCCATGGACATGAGTTTGAGTAAACTCCAGGAGTTGGTGATGGACAGGGAGGCCTGGCATGCTGCAGTCCATGGGGTTGCAAAGAGTCGGACACAACTGAGCGACTGAACTGAACTGTACTGAACTATTAATAGTGGATGACAATGAGCACATAGCCCCAGGCTTCCTGGAGCCTAAGAACTGATAATGTTAACCTCTCCCACACCACCCTGTTCCATCACCATCAGCCAATCAGAGAACTGTGCAAAAGCTGACCACCTACCTTGTGATCCCCTTCCCACACCTGGCTTTTAAAAATGCCTTGCAGAAACACTTTGGGGAACCTGGGGCTTTTTAGGGCATGGCCCTGCAATAAACCTTTCTCTGCTGCAAACTCCAACATTTCTATTTGTTTGGCCTCACTGTGCATAGGGCACAAGAACTTGCCCTAGCAGCATTAGTTCCCAGTACAGTCCCCTTACCTGCCTCCAATCCCGAAATCCTCATCTGCCTGGACCCCAAAGATATCCACGTTTCCTGCCCTGCCCTAAACGAGCTAGCAAAGGAGCTACAGAGCACTGAGCCAGGAACCCAGAGACAGCTTCCCACCCCAGGTTTAACAACTGTGACACTGGGAGATGGCAGTTTTGTCACATGGAATATTAGGGGGTTAAATGGGACGTGGCTGAGGTTCCTTCCCCAGCCAGCATTCTATGAATCTATAAATGGCTTAGCTAATTTTCAAATCTCACTGAGCTCATTGCCTGAAAAATGCCTGAAGTCATGAGTTGAACCTGCTAACAGAACTTTGAAAAAAAAAATAGATTCGAAAAATAAAATATCTGGATCCCTCAAAAGCCATTTGCAAATTCATAACAAGATGAGCCAATGTAAAAAACAAGTCATTCACCCTCTTTTGCCTCTAAAATGAAATTTCAAAGGTGAGAATTCTAACAATGAAGAAAAAATTCCTACCCCAAAGCTTAATGTTTCTATAAAAATAGCCCATCAATGACACTATTCAGTAGAGATTAATGATCCCTGGAAAAAGAGAGGGGTCCTGTCCTCAGAACTACAGTGAAAGTGCGCTTGACTCTTCTTCCACCCAATTCCTACCCTCCCCAATCACTCCCATACCTAGAGATACCAATGCAGGTTTTGTTGTTGTTGCTGTTCAGTAACTAAGTTGAGTTTGACTTTGTGACCCCAAGGACTGTGGGCACTAGGCTCTTCTGTCCATGGGATTCTCTAGACAAGAATACTCGAGTAGGTTGCCATTTCCTTCTCCCAGGGATCTTCCCTACCCAGGGATCGAACCTGAGGCTCCTTCATTGGCAGGTGAATTCTTTACCCCTGGGCCACCTGGGATAGATTTATTTCTCTTGCCATAAATCCTTAACTTCACCTAGCTGAGAAGATTCATTCAATGCTTTCTCCAAGAAACTAAAAAATATGCTAGGTTAGCATGATCTATACCATTTACCCTGGAGCAAGACACAGATCTCCAGAAAGAAGGCTTTGGCCTTTGGTCTTCTTGCCTCCTCTCCCCTCCTGACCAGAATTCCACCCCATCTGAACAGCTATGGCATCACTATTTCACAGCATAAGGCAGGCAAGCAGGCTGGGGCCTGATGTCCAGGGTAGTCTGTGAATTTCAGACACTTTTGTGCACCAAGCCAGGCCATTCACTTCACCTGCTCTTGGGAGCCTCTGTGTCCTGAGCAGGTGGTGAGTCTGATTAAAAAAAAAAAAAAAAATGCTTCTTGCTCTAGAAGATTCTCTGGATCAGTGGAAAAAAGATTTGTGGCAAAACTTCAAATTAGGAGGAGCATATTCCTACAGCAGTGAGCTCTCACGTAACAGACTTAGTGCCTTGACTCTAAGGTGCCTAAGAACTAGGATAGGAACATTCGATTTTGATAAAATTAAGCTTAATTGAAAAATATCACAGTAAGTTCTAAGTCCCTGACAAGGGTGATGTCTATTTAATGAACAGGAAGCAACACTGTAAATTTGAGGACCTCACTCTAAGAATGTGGCTGTGTATCTATTCACCATAGTAAACCAATCCCCAACCAACTGTAGGGTTCAGTTCAGTTCAGTTCAGTTCAGTCGCTCAGTCGTGTCCGACTCTCCGCGACCCCATGAATCACAGCACGCCAGGCCTCCCTGTCCATCACCAACTCCTGGAGTACACTCAAATTCATGTCCACAGAGTCGGTGATGCCATCCAGCCATCTCATTCTCGGTCGTCCCCTTCTCCTCCCGCCCCCAAACTTTCCCAGCATCAGAGTCTTTTCCAGTGAGTCAACTCGTCTCATGAGGTGGCCAAAGTATTGCAGTTTCAGCTTTAGCATCAGTCCTTCCAATGAACACCCAGGATCGATCTCCCTCAGAATGGACTGGTTGGATCTCCTTGCAGTCTCTCAAGAGTCTTCTCCAACACCACAGTTCAAAAGCATCAATTCTTCGGCGATCAGCTTTCTTCACAGTCCAACTCTCACATCCATACATGACAACGGGAAAAACCATAGCCTTAACTAGACGGACCTTTGTTGGTAAAGTAATGTCTCTGCTTTTTAATATACTATCAAGGTTGGTCATAACTTTCCTTCCAAGGAGTAAGCGTCTTTTAATTTCATGGCTGCAATCAGCATCTGCAGTGATTTTGGAGCCCAAAAAATAAAGTCTGACTGTTTCCACTGTTTTTCCATCTATTTCCCATGAAGTGATGGGACCAGATGCCATGATCTTTGTTTTCTGAATGTTGAGCTTCAAGCCAGCTTTTTCACTCTCCTCTTTCACTTTCATCAAGAGGCTTTTGAGTTCCTCTTCACTTTCTGCCATAAGGATAGTGTCATCTGCATATCTGAGATTATTGATATTTCTCCCAGCAATCTTGATTCCAGCTTGTGCTTCTTCCAGCCCAGCGTTCCTCATGATGTACTCTGCATAGAAGTTAAATAAGCAGGGTGACAATATACAGCCTTGACGCACTCCTTTTCCTATTTGGAACCAGTCGGTTGTTCCATGTCCAGTTCTGACTGTTGCTTCTTGACCTGCATACAGGTTTCTCAAGAGGCAGGTCAGGTGGTCTGGGATTCCCATCTCTTTCAGAATTTCCCACAGTTTCTTGTGATCCACACAGTCAAAGGCTTTGGCATAGTCAATGAAGCAGAAATAGATGTTTTTCTGGAACTCTCTTGCTTTCTCCATGATCCAGCGGATGTTGGCAATTTGATCTCTGGTGCCTCTGCCTTTTCTAAAACCTGCTTGAACATCTGGGAGTTCACGGTTCACATATTGCTGAAGCCTGGCTTGGAGAATTTTGAGCATGACTTTACTAGCATGTGTGATGAGTACAATTGTGCGGTAGTTTGAGCATTCTTTGGTATTGCCTTTCTTTGGGATTGGAATGAAGACTGACCTTTTCCAGTCCTGTGGCCACTGCTGGGTTTTCCAAATTTGCTGGCATATTGAGTGCAGCACTGTCACAGCATCATCTTTCGGGATTTGAAATAGCTCAACTGGAATTCCATCACCACCACTAGCTTTGTTTATAGTGATGCTTTCTAAGGTCCACTTGACTTCACATTCCAAGATGTCTGGCTCTAGGTCAGTGATCACGTTATCGTGATAATCTTGGTCGTGAAGATCTTTTTTGTACAGTTCTTCCATGTATTCTTGCCACCTCTTCTTAATATCTTCTGCTTCTGTTAGGTCCATACCATTTCTGTCCTTGATCGACCCCATCTTTGCATGAAATGTTCCCTTGGAATCTCTAATTTTCTTGAAGAGATCTCTTGTTTCTCCTATTCTGTTGTTTTCCTCTATTTCTTTGCATTGATCGCTGAGGAAGGCTTTCTTATCTCTCCTTGCTATTCTTTGGAACTCTGCATTCAGATGCTTATATCTTTCCTTTTCTCCTTTGCTTTTCGCTTCTCTTCTTTTCACAGCTATTTGTAAGACCTCCTCAGACAGCCATTTTGCTTTTTTGCATTTCTTTTCCATGGGGATGGTCTTGGTCCCTGTCTCCTGTACAATGTCACGAACCTCTGTCCAGAGTTCATCAGGCACTCTATCTATCAGATCTAGTCCCTTAAATCTATTCCTCACTTCCACTGTATAATCATAAGGGATTTGATTTAGGTCATACCTGAATGGTCTAGTGGTTTTCCCTACTTTCTTCAATTTAAGTCTGAATTTGGCAATAAGGAGTTCATGATCTGAGCCACAGTCAGCTCCTGGTCTTGTTTTTGCTAACTGTATACAGCTTCTCCATCTTTGGCTGCAAAGAATATAATCAATTCGATTTCGGTGTTGACCATCTGGTGATGTCCATGTGTAGAGTCTTCTCTTGCGTTGCTGGAAGAGGGTGTTTGCTATGACCAGTGCTTTCTCTTGACAAAACTCTATTAGCCTTTGCCCTGCTTCATTCCGTGCTCTAAGGCCAAAATTGCCTGTTACTCCAGGTGTTTCTTGACTTCCTACTTTTGCATTCCAGTCCCCTATAATGAAAAGGACATCTTTTTTGGGTGTTAGTTCTAAAAGGTCTTGTAGGTCTTCATAGAACCGTTCAACTTCGGCTTCTTCAGTGCTACTGGTTGGGGCATAGGCGAGAGAGACGCCGGCCCCGGCGGCGCAGATGCGAGAGATGCCGCGGCGCAACCGACCTTGCAAAGAGGCGCAGCCATAAGGAGCTACAACGCCTGAGGCCAGGGCCGGCGGAGAGGAGCTGCCCCACGTCCAACAGGCGGTGGCTGCACGGGCGCAGGAGGGCCGAGAGGAGCTACTCCACGTTCAAGGTCAGGAGGGCGGACTTGAGAGATACCCCTCATCCAAGGTAACGTACAGCGGCTGCACTTTGCTGGAGCGGCTGTGAAGAGATTTTCCACGACCAAGGTAAGAGAAACCCAAATAAGACGGTAGGTATTGCGAGGGGGCATCAGAGGGCAGACACACTGAAATCATAATCACAGAAAACTAGTTGATCTGATCACATGGACCACAGCCGAATGTGGTCCACTGGAGAAGGAAATGGCAAACCACTTCAGTATACTTGCCTTGAGAACCCCATGAACAGTATCAAAGGGCAAAATGATAGGATACTGAATGAGGAATTCCCCAGGTTGGTAGGTGCCCAGTATGCTAATGGAGATCAGTGGAGAAATAACTATAGAAGGAATAAAGGGATGGAGCAAAAGCAAAACCAATACCCAGTTGTGGATGTGACCGGTGATGGAAGCAAGGTCTGGTGCTGTAAAGAGCAATATTGCATAGGAACCTGGAATATTAGGTCCATGAATCAAGGCAAATTGGAAGTGGTCAAACAGGAGATGGCAAGAGTGAACATAGACATTCTAGGAATCAGTGAATTAAAATGGACTGGAATGGGTGAATTTAACTCAGATGACCATTATATCTACTATGTGGGCAGGAATCCCTTAGAAGAAATGGAGTAGCCATCATGGTCAACAAAAGAGTCCAAAATGCAGTACTTGGATGCAATCTTAAAAATGACAGAATGATTTCTGTTCTTTTCCAAGGCAAACCATTCAATATTACAGTAATCCAGGCCTATGCCCCAACCAGTTACTGTAGGGTATGTGATAGATTTTCCATTAACAGTGTGAAAAATAAAATTATCACTCTTAAAGGGCACAACTTTTTCAGTTTGTCTCTCAAACTAGATGTTTCTCCACTGCAGGGAGTTAACTCTGCTTTGTCTTTTGCACATTTTCATCTTAAGCTGTAAGCAGATTTTTGTCTAGATGGAGAAAGCTCACACAACATAAAGACTTTTCATAAAATAGAATTTCAAGAAATGTCTTCTGAGGGAATAATTGAAAATTACTTGAAAACAGTTAACAAGGATTTTAAAATATATATGCATATATTTCTATATCTTAAATATACTTCTATGTATTTGAATATAGAAATGTGCATATACATACATACAATGCATTTTTAAATTTTGGTTTGTGGTTCAACAGTCCCCTGGTCAAATTTCTCGTTAGAAGCCTGAAAGCCTCCATAACACTCACTGTGAATATGGTGATATTTTTTTCCTCTACTCTGGGAAAAAGAGGACAATAACAATTTGTGATCTTCAGCTATTTCTCTCAAGGATGTCACACCATGATGTGAATGCATGTTTCTAAGAAAAATAAATTTTACTCTCTTGCAACGAAAGGGTGGCAAACGCTCGCAAAGTTCCTGTGGCAACACCTCACCAAAAATCGGGCTTGGTTGCCGTTGAAAGTTCAGTAAAGAGGGGAGCAGCATCGCCAATAAGACCCCTGTTTAAATTAGGAGTGGATAATTTCACTGCCAATTATTTCTCTCATTGGAGTGGTTCTGTGACAGAGAACCTCTCATTGTTTCCAGCAGACACCAGGTTTAAGCAAGATCCCCAAGAGTAGCCCACCAAAGTCAAAAGTCCAGATTTACTCAGGCATCTACATTTGCAAAATGAATGGACCACATAAGCAGAAAGAGAACCCAGTGTAGGAACAGATACATGTTGTCTCCTGAGCAGTTACTGCGTTGTTACTGAGCACTGTTCTTGGCACTTAGGAGAATCAGCGAACAAAGCAGATAGAAATTCCTCTCCTGTAAAGTTCACCTCTCCCATCTTTCTGTCGATACTTACCGTTGTGATACACAGTTCATGGATGCACACACTGCGCATAATGCCACTCTAGAAGCGATAAAATACAGACTTGGCTTCCCTGATGGCTCAGTGGGGAAGAATCTGCCTGCCAATGCAGGAGATACCTGGTTTGATCCCTAATCTGGGAGGATCCCACATGCCTTGGAGCAGCTAAACAACTACTGAGCCTGTGCTCTGGATCCCGGAAGTCACAACTACAAGACTACTTGCCACAGCTACTGAAGTCTGAGTGCCCTAGAGCCTATGCTTCCCAACAAGAAAAACCACTGCAATGAGAACCCTGCTCACTGCAACTAGAGAAAAGTCCTTGAAGCAAGGAAGACCCAGCACAGCCAGAAATAAATAAATAAAATTATAAAAATGATAAAATACAGACCTTCTCACATCATTCATTTAATATTCAGTATGGTACCTCCAGTGGCCAATACTGGAAAAATGTCAAAATAAGGATACAAAAATAAGGGTGACACAGTCCTTAACCTTGAGGAGTCATCTTTTAGTGGGGAGGCTGAAAGGTAGGAGCATTAGTAACACATATACAATGATGCTCATTACACAGAAGCTCAGTGGGGAAGAGTCATATCTATTGGGAAATGGAGTGATGGCTTCTGTTACAAGCTGAGATTTAGGATAGATCTTAAAAATGGGCAGATTTATAGAAGGGTAGAGAATCTAAGAGTAGAAAAAGTATGTATGGATAAAGTACATATATATAAGAAAGCACAGAGCATGTTTGTAGAAATGGGGAAAAGAGTCTATTTGTCTGTCCTGAGGTCAAGGGGTATATCAGGCATAGAGCAGGCCACAGCCCATAGACCAATGAGGCCAGCCTGGGGAGCTGGTTCTTTGTTGCATAGAATTTGGCAGCTTGCAGGGTTTTGAACACAGGAGTGACAGGCTCACATTGAAGATGACAAAGTCATGTGGCCCAGAGAAGACAGAGAGAGGAGGGCAGAGAGCAGTTTTATAAAGTCCTGGCAACAACAGGAACAACACAGAAGGGACCTTGTGAACAACACAGATTCAACAATAACTGCGTGACCTGCAGCTGCTTGTTTTGGATGCTGAGGAGGAAGCAAAGACAAGTTGGAGCTCGGTCAGAGAGTGCCAGCCAGGATAAATGACACAGAGACCCCAGACCAACCAAATGCCCAGTAATAAAGACCCCAACCCCCACCTTGAAGAGTGGGAGAAACAGTTATGGAAAAGAAAAGGAGTGTTCTCAGAGGATCCAGACACCTAAGAATACCATCCAAACTCCAACCCAGAGGATCATAGAGAGATCTGTATCCTATAAAGAGTGTCCACTATGTTCCAGGCATGGTTCTAGGCACTGGCAAAGAGATGGGTCCTTGATCTAAGTTCATAAGTTAGAAGGGGAGATGGACACATCAGTTAAAAAACACATGTACAACAAAGCAGGTGGTCCTAAGGGGTGTAAGAATAGAGGGCAAGTTGATGGAAGAGAGCACAGTGTAAACAGATGGTCAGGGAAAGCCTTTTGGAAAGTTTGCTGTTTCATTAACACAGGGGGCAAGTTCAGGGAACTTTGAGACCTCTCCTAAGTTGAAGGAACAGCATGTGAGATGAGAATGTGCCCCACATATTCTAGGAAGAACGAGGAGATTGGAGACTGGGACCCGGTGTGCAGGATAAGGAGAGAGTGAGGCAGCAGCTGGAGGCCCAGTTATGTAGCACCTTGGAGGCCAAGCAGTGAAAGTGAAAGTCGCTCAGTCGTGTCCGACTCTTTGCAACCCCATGGACTATACATACAGTCCATGGAATTCTCCAGGCCAGAATACTGGAGTGGGTAGCCTATCCTTCTCCAGCAGATATTCCCAACCCAGGAATCGAACTGGTGTCTCCTGCATTGCAGGCAGATTCTTTACCAATGGAGCTATCATGGAAGCTTAGAAAGAGGTCTGAATTTCACTGCAAGCAGGGTGGAGCCACTGAGGGATTGTAGGCAAAGAAATACCCTAAGTCCCCTACATACAATTGAGATCCACTCCAAGAGTGCATTTGTAAGTCCAACTTGTTCATAAGTCCAACAAAGTTAGCCAAGGCACTCAATTAACACAACTCTCTGTATAGTGCATCACTGCTGTACTGTACATCACTGCTGCTTTTATGCTTGCTACCAGACATCCTGAGCTTGAAATAAAGATACTATACTCCATAAGGTACTGTGCAGTGAAGTACATAAAAGCACAACCACTTGTAGAGGATGCGTGCATGTGACAATGTATGCCAGACACGTTAACTAACCTATGTAATTGAACATGTGAATACATGTTCTCATCTTTGAAAGTATGCAACTTGAAGATTCATATGCAGGGGACTTACTGAAACAGGATTTGTGATTGCTGTGTGTTGTGCTTATGCTACATGCCAGCATCTAAAACAATGCCTGACACCTAGCAGATCATTTGGACTGCTATAAGAGAAGAGATTTGGACAAGAAATGCAGGAAACTGGTTAGTGGTCAAGTGCAAAAGGCAAGTATGGTAGATTAGATAGGAGTGGTGGTGCTAGATGGAGCAGGTGAAGCAAAGGAAAAGTGACTTGCTGAAAGCTAGACTGGGGTGAGAGAAAAATCGGGAACTCAAAGGCATTTGGCCTGAGCAACTGGAAAGACAGTTGTCCCTAACAGAGATCACTCTGGGGCGGGGAGGGTGTAAGCAGGTTTGGGGCATGAAAATCCAGAGTTGTGTTTTGCACCTATAGATTTAACTTTTGTGTGGCATTCAAGGGGTGGTGCTGCTGGTGGCATATGTAAGTCTGGCATTCTGGGAATGAGTCAGGACTGGGGAAATAAACTTGAGATCATCAACAAGAAGGCAATTTTGAGACTGAAGGAAGGAATACATAGGTAAGAAGCGACCTGACAGCCAGGCCCTTCCTGGAGAATTCCATCGTGTAGGGGTCAAAAATCAGTACGTCAGCAGGGATAAAAACTCAGGGGCTATCAAGAGAGCCTAAGAAAGCAGACCCAAGGAGACAGTAAAAGCAAAAACAAAAACACCAGGAGAAACCAGCATCCTAGAAGCCAGGGGCATGAGAAAGAGGGAATGGTCCTGAGTGTGAGATGTTGTTGGGAGATCAGAACACTGGGATGGAGAACTGACCACATAGGAGTACAGGGCAAAGAGCACTGGTGATCATCATCGGAAGAGCAGAAGGAAGGGGACAAAAGCCTGGATGGGATGCTGTCGAGAGAGGCAAAGAGAGATGAGGCCAGGGCACCAGAGAGCCTCAAAGGAACTGACAGTGCTCTGCTGCATGGCAGGTATTTGTTTTTGATTCATAATCTGCATATGTGCTAAACGTGTCATCTGTCTGAATCAAATGGTATACATTAAAATATGTCTTTACAGGCTAAGACAGAGAGAGTGAAGAAACCCAGTGTAGAAAACTTTTTCAAGCTGTGTTATAGAAGAGGAAAGAGACCATCCATGGTGGGGAGTACGGAGTCAGGAAGGATCTATAAAATGTAACATGCTAACAGCACATTGTGTGCCACCTGCATCTGTAACTATCATCCCCTTTACCTGCAGGTGCTGTGTCTGGCTGTGGACAGAGGCAGCACCGAGGGGTGGGATAAGGGGAGAAAATGCCAGCAAAACCCTCAGTTATTTTTTTTTTCTCAACTTTGAAAAACTCACTTCCACAAAAATGTGATCAGAATAGAAGGGGAAGTTTCTTCATTAAGTAGTTTTAAGTTCTAATGGCAAAGGGGGATTTCCTTGGTGGTCCAGTGGCTACACTCCCAACGCAGGGGGCCCAGGTTCAATCTCAGGTTGGAGAACTAGATCCCACAAGCAGCATCTGAGTCTGCATGTCACAATTAAAGATCCCACGTGCCACAATGAAAATCAAAGATCCCGCGGCAGCTAAGACCTGGCGCAGCCAAATAAATACATATAAATATTTTTACAAGTTTTGATGGCAAAGGGCATTAGGGATAACAGTAAGGAAAAAGAAAAGTCCTTTTAAGGATAAAAACCTATTGATTGTGTCCTGCAGTTTTTTGGCTGATTAGTGGATTACAGGAAGGAAGATGACAAATGGCTGGTGGGTCCATTAGCTCTGGTCCTGACAGTAAGCAAGCCAGGTCTAATGTACCTCTGCATGGTTTTTCCCTTTAACCTGAATCTCTGAGTTCCAATATGTAGGACTGAGATTTCTGTTTCTGAAACTGCTGTGACTTAAACCCCCGAAAGCAAAAGCAGGAAACGTTTGTGCAAGTTAAATGGGTGTCAATTTAAGGACAAAGTGATTGAATTACAATCCCTGGCCTTGGATGTGAATTTTGGTCTTTTTTTTTTTTCTTTCACACTCATGATATTTCCCTGACATCTGTGCAATACAAATAGATCTAGAAAGTGTGAAAGGGAAAATCTGCTCTACTAAATATATAAAAGGGACCCCGCATGAAGTTTCCATGATAGCATTCATCATCACAGCCCCAGATGGCGTCCTTTCCCAGATCTCCCCACCTTCCCCCACCCCCAATATCAGTTTAAGTTCCAGCCACTGAATTTGCCCCAAAATACTGCAATGAGATAGATGTCTGATAATACCAGGAGAGCCCATGTGTACCATGAACTCTCCCTTTTCAAACTTGGGGCCAATAAATCAGGAAAAGCATCCTGTGAGCAGTGCACATCACTTACTGCCATGGAACCCAGATGCTTTCTTCAGTGACCTGGGAGCTCAGTGGTCCCTGTGACATTTTGGCAATGAGTGACGACATTACTGTCATCCCATGTTGACTACTTATCATTTTCCCTACAGTTCTCAAGTCACAGAACATGACAGCCACTTACCAATACCCACACATCCAAACATTATGGGATGAGATATATATTGGTTTCGCCAAAAAGTTTGTTTGGGTTTTCCTGCAAGATGGTATGGGAAAACGGAAGCAAACTTTTTGGCCAAACCAACAAATCACCTATCTAGGGCTTGGTTTCTTCAAGTATTTAAGGAGGCTTTAAGACACAAATGTCGGTGGTCAGAAAGTCTGTGAGACATAAACGTGTACCATAAGCAAAATCAGCAGGTGAGCTGGTTTGCCTCTATCCGTCTTTGCATCTTCACTTGAGAAGCAATGTTCATGAAAAAAGAAAAGGCTGAGACAAGGAGGAAAGTTATGAGGCTCTGACACCTGTATTTGGCGGGGTAGAGTGGGAGTGGGTGGGCAGTGCTACTATAGGCATGTTTTATGGATGTGACAGGACATCAGTGTAGTTAAAAAGAAGAGGCAAAAACAAACAAAAAGAGCAAAATGAGAAGCAGGCAGAAACAGAAAGGTACATTGTCATGAATCTTAGGAAATACTTTGAGTGTAAGAGTTACTCAGTTGGAAGACACACTCAATGACCAAACTAAAAATGCTTCATAGTAGCTCTTGGAACCTTTGACCATTAAACCCTAAAACTCTAAACATCTGACCCACTGCCCTCCTCACTGGCATCAGAAACTGCCACAAACTTTTCCCTTCAATATAGTAAATTCAGTTTTACAAATAAGAGAGAATTACTGTATTTATAGAGAACAGTGTTAACAGAGGACTTAAAGGGATTATTAGATAACCCAGAGACTGACCCACATGGCCTTAAGTATTTCTACTCTCTATATTGTGAAGTTAAATTCTCATTAATATTTTTCACCCTTCAACTGGTAAAATCGCATAAACCAAGAAAAACAATCACAGAATCATGCCGTTAATCCTTTGGGATTACTTGCTTCAACTCCCTCCTTTTAAGGAAGAAGAAATTTAACCTCAGACAGAAGTGATTTGATAAACATCCCCTTGAACATTTCACACTGTGTTCTCTAAAACTCCATGAACAGCAAACATATCCAGGACTGGATTATAGAAATGGTACGCAGGCACTGAAATTCCAGATTTCCTAACCATAACCTGTGCTGTTTTCTAGGATGGACAGGAAGGAAGTGATGGGAGAGAAGCAGGGGTCTCTCTGTTGGGAGATCCCATCAGGGTGGGAGGGGCAGGAAAGAGGGTGTCTGTGGGCTAACTGCTGGCTTGTTTCAGAAGCTCAGCTGATGGTGGTTAAAAGTGATTTGAACAAACAATGGGTCTGGTCAGTGGTTTTCCCTGGATGAGTCTGTCATCCTAGCAAGCTCTGGGTGGTGAGACCAAGAGGTGGAGAGAAGGAGGGCTGAGGGATGCTCCCCTTTCTAAGTGCAGGTAAGGGCGCACAGAGCGCTTGTACTGGACATGTTTCCTTCTAAGGCCACAGCTAGAACAGGGCAGTGATCACCTCGATTTTGTCAACATGGACAATCCAGGTCATCCAAGTGAAAAATAAAGAACCCAAACCTGCAGGATCTGAACTTGCAGTCTACATGGGTGGGGCTGGAGCCTCTCTCTGCCTGGATTTGAGTCCCAGCTCACTGGTTCCCTTCAGCGTCTTACATAACCTCTCTGATTTGCCTATCTGACTCATGAAGGGAAGACTTCCCACCTACCTCCTGCCTAAACAAGTAGAGGGGCTTTTTTTCTGATCTGAGGTCCACAGTCAATATTCCTGAGAACACACCATGTTCAGGGAAAAGTTTGAGGTGTTAGAGAGATGAGACAAAAGAAGCTAACAATGCCCTTGTCCTCAAGGAGCTCACACCAGGAGTGAGACCAGGGGACTGTGCCCATTCACAACTCAGGTAACTGCAATATGATAAGTGCTGCCTTAGCGGCATGTGAAAAGGCTGTGGGAAAACAAGACGGCATTGACTCATTATGCTTGGCAGGTATTGTTATTCCAGGATGTTATTTGATTTGTAACTTAAAAAAAAAGCACACTGCTGGGGAAAATTGTGTGGATCAGCATAAATCAATAACCAAACATCCCAACTATCCCTAAACTGTAAAAATTACTATAAGAAAACACTTTGCTTGCCTGTTCAGAATAATTGTTGCCTTATTTTTACAACAGGCAACAGTCCTGGCAAGTTTTATGAGCAATACCAAATACGATCAGGGAAAGTAAGTGGCAGGTTACTAACAATTGCTACATAGAATTAAACAGTTATCCTGAGTCTTTCATTAAGAGCAAACAAATAAAATCAATCATTGGAAATCAGCTACAAAAGACAGGGCGGGAATTGCTAATTAAGCCACAACAAGGAGAAAAATCTGTTATCCAGTTAATCCAACATTCTTCTCTGTCCCCCATCCCTATTAAATCTCTTGATATAGTGGAAAGAAAATGACCTGTTTGAGTTGTTGGCTAATTTCTTTTATGGGAAATATGCAGACGCTGGGGTTAAAAACAATGCAGGTATAAAAATAAACCATAAATTCTATCATCAATCCCTGGTTTGCGCATATAGTTTGGGGCTATAATTAGCCTTGCTAAATTTGGTAACTTTTCTTACTTCTCCACCATTATCACACAATACTGGAACTGGATAGAAGGACAGAAATCAGCTAGTCCAACTTACATTACAGATAAGGAAGGAGATGCCTGAGACTTGCCTTCCCATGATCACATCTGGCCTTTTAGCATTTCCCATAGTAACAGTAACACTGATGCAAGTACCACAGAAGGTAAATCTCAAAGCAGTCTTTGAAAACACCCATCTTTCAAAGCCAGAAGTGTGAAAGGAACCAAGTGATGCCACAGACACACATCACAGCAGTTGCAGTCCCTCAACACTGATGCGGTGATAGGCTGTTTCAGCTCAGGATGTGGTCTCCTTATCCAGTCAATAACGTCACAATCTGAACAAACTTAGGCAATTTGCCTTTATGAAGAAACTACCCCAGACAAAAACAACAGTCATTCCACACAGCTGCCACCTTGTACTAGCCTGGGATCCCAGAATTAGTCAGAACTCAGTTTATTAAGCATAGACTCTTAAGTCCAATATGCCTGTAGGTAGGTCTAGGAATTAGAACAGTGTTATACTGTCCCAGTGCCACACTCCGGCAGAGGTAGCAAGCAGAGGAAGGGGGCAACAGGGAATTCTACACATTCCATTTCTCTACCAAACAGGCACACACACCATACCAGGGTAGACATGTGGACTCTAATCCCTTCTTAGCGGAAAACACACATTTTCAAAATGAATCCCCGATCTAGAACGAATTACCGTAATAGCCACAGCCGGAGCGAGTCCGCTGAGGAGAAACGCAGATCTGGCCACCTGCTTTGAGACGCCTTGGACCACGACACTGCCGGGGTCTTTAAAGGCTGGCCTTTTCGGGTAGGGCATCTGCCCTCCTAAATCGCCTTAAGATTCCAGGAAAAGAGAGAAGATGCCTCTCTTAGTCTTTGAACTATGCTGCTCTTCCTGTATCCATTTCTGCTGAACACAGCCTTATCTTTTCAGAGAGAAACAAGATAAAAACAAGAGGAGAATTGCACCACTGCAGATCCCAAGAGAAGTAAGCACAAAACTACAGCAACGTCAAATAATATCTTCAGCAACTAGGAAAATCCCCACATGCTGTCTGGTGTCAGCCCAATGCAGACTGGGGTGCGCTGTGCCCGGAATCACAGGAAGCCGAGCAGCTCTGCAGCCTGTGTCCCTGCCAGCTCCCCCCACGCGCTGAAATTCGCCAGGAAGAACTTATGATGCCCAGCTTCTGTATGCAAGACAGGCAGGCAGACCACGCACCCAGTACTCCGCGACTCGGCCAAGGGGCCGCGACATCAAAAAGGCAGGGCCATCAGAAGGCACGGGAGGAACCGGGGTTTGAGCCCTCGGATTTTGCTGCATTGTCACGAACTAGGAATGTAGGGGTAGGATCAACTGCACCTCCAGTCAAAAACAGACCGGACGCATTTTTCCCGGCGGCGCCCTCCCCGCCCGTGTGCAGGTCGCAATACGGTAGGCGACATGACGGGCTGCTCCCGCTAAAACTCGGGTGGCAGGCCCGGCAGAGCAGCCTGGGACAGGGAGGCGCTGAAGCAGCACCCACATCGCGCATCCTCCCCGCCTGCCACCACCCAGGGGAGTAAGGGCCGCACCTGCCACGCTCCCCCTGAGCGAGCACGAGCAAGCGCTTGCGGGGCTGCTGGCGCTCGCTGGCTAACCCTGGGCATTGCTTGGGACACAATTGTCTAAAAGGGAGCCCGAGGCAAACCCAAATCCAGAGCTCTAGTTCACAAGGGGTGGGTGTGGGCTGGTAACGGGGATTACGTAGGTCTCTCCGCCCCCTCCCCTGATACCTCCTCACCACTGGGAGGGCGCCGGGGACCGGGGGAGGCGCCACGAACCCCCGCTTGGGGGCTTCTTTGTTTCTCTCTGTACCCGGCAGGAGGGCCCGGTGTGCCAGCTGTACCCAAACCGGGGTCGCCACCCGGGGATGCCTGCCCGGCCAGGGTGGCGGCGCTCCCCAGGCTGACAATTGAACCTCGCGGGAGAAGCAAGAGGGTGGGGAGGAGGGTGGATCCCGGACCCTGGGGAGGGAGGGCGCTGACGGGGCCTCCAGAGCGGCTGGGAAGCCACCCAGAGGAGGGCGGGGGAAGGGGCGGTAGGCAGAGTCCCCGCCCGGAGCCCGCTTACCTTGGCAGCTCCGGCCTGGGCACAGATCATGCTCCCATCTGCGCGCAGGTTAGAGACGGGGGGCGCACGTGCCCTGCATGGTGCGCCGGACGCCGGGGACCTGCCGGGGGGTGGTGACCGCGGCACCCACCCACTCTCATAAAGCTCTGGGTGCCGGGGGAGAGCAGCGGCCACGGCCGCGGCGGAGGGGCGCGTGCGATTTGATGAGTGTGTGCGCTAGGAGAGGGCCCGCTGGGTCAGAGACGCACTGTATTCCTGCTCCAACAACCGCGCCTCATGCGCGGTAACGCAGCGCACTTCATCGCTTTATCCTCCCGCCCGCATCCCCTCCCTCCGTGCCTGCTCCTCTGTGGGTACCAGACTCCGGAACCAACCACAAGCCGGGCTTGCTCTCATTAACGCTGCCCCGCCCTGCAGCCTCCGCGCACCCCCCTCCCCCGCCCCTGCCGTAAATATATATTGATTCTTGTTACCGCCGGCCCCATCCTTCCAACACTCGGCACGCGTACTGGGCATATCCAGCCCCAACCCCAACCCTTTTGTGTGTGTGCAAACAGTGCGTTCAGAAAGGACGTGGTACAGACACCCCAGCGGGTACCCTATGACAGGTGTTCTTGGCCTCGTTCTTACACACTTTCCTGTTATGTATCATTGTGAGCACTCACACCTACCTGGGCACCTTCTTGTATTCGCACCGCAAACACACAAAACAAACATGGTAATTACAAATGCAAAGGATGAAAATAGCCCTCTTCCCGGGGAAAATCTATTGTTGGACAAGACTAGCTTTCAAACTGGGTTTTGCATTGAACTGCACGCAGTCAGAATGCTGGAACTAGAAGGACATAATCTCCAGACTCTGACTTTCTGACCGAACTGCATTCTTCACAAAGCTTTTTAATTTCTCCCATTCCCAGCCCAGCATCGTTTACATTAGAGATTGTTCACATCCTGAGAAGTTATCTTCTTTTTTTTTTTTTTCCCCTTCCCATGTGTTGAATGTAATCCTCCCTAAACTAAACAAAAGGCAGGCCCTGACTCCAGACTCCTGACTGAACACCAGAGGACAGAGTCCCAAGTCCCAGACTGTGTGATGGGCTGCTTCTCACTGACTCAACTCTTGGTTTTGAGTTCTCTCTCTCAGCCAGAACTTTCCAGAACTGGAAGCCTTGGAAGATAATGAAGGCAGCTTCACCAGCTGTCCCCCTTTCTCCAAGGAGACACGCACATCATCATCAGGACTTGACTTTCCTTATTCCCCTGGGGATGGGGGTGCCAGGCCTCCCCCTTCCCTGACAGACAGCCCCTCTCTTTGCCTGTTGCCCTTAGATCTCCCAGTCAGATGAGAGAAAAGCTGATCACTTTTCAAATCTCAGCTAAGATCCATGTAGAAAGCTGGGCATGCTGCTGCTGCTGCTAAGTCACTTCAGTCGTGTCCGACTCTGTGTGACCCCATAGATGGAAGCCCACCAGGCTCCCCCGTCCCTGGGATTCTCCAGGCAAGAACACCGGAGTGGGTTGCCATTTCCTTCTCCAATGTGTGAAAGTGAAAAGGGAAAGTGAAGTCGCTTAGTCCTGTCCGACCCTTAGCGACCCCACGGACTGCAGCCTACCAGGCTCCTCCATCCATGGGATTTTCTAGGCTGGGCATACATTTCTCCAAAAGACTTTTACAGTTCTATTATTATCAACTCCTCAATGGCAACCCACTCTAGTACTCTTGCCTGGAAAATCCCATGGACAGAGGAGCCTGGTAGGCTGCAGTCCATGAGGTCGCTAAGAGTCGGGCATGACTGAGTGACTTCACTTTCTCTTTTCACTCTCATGCATTGGAGAAGGAAATGGCAACCCACTCCAGTATTCTTGCCTGGAGAATCCCAGGGACAGAGGAGCCTAGTGGGCTGCTGTTTATGGGGTCGCACAGAGTCGGACACGACTGAAGTGACTTAGCAGCAGCAGCAGCAGCAGGTGAAAAAAACCCTCCAAGAACAAACTAATGCAGGCTGCAGCAGTAAACAGCAATATTAACCAATTGTGTGATGTTTCCAACCAGAGGCTTACATAAAAGCAAGAACTCTGCATAAACCAGCATCCACGATTTCTAAATTAGCACAGGATCACCAAACCACAATAAAGGGTAATCCCTTTAATTAATAAAACAGTCAATATTTCATAATAACTATAAAGGGAAAGTAACCTTTAAGAATTATATATATATATATATATATTTTTTTTTTTTTTAAAAAGAGAGAACCAATGACAAGATTTTGGAGAAAACCAGTAAACCATTCTTCCCAAACTAAAAAAAAAGGATAATTCTTTGCCTCCACTAATTACCAGGATATTCACCTCATTGTTTTCAGTGATGAAGCATCAACTTGGCTCAGAGATTCTTCTCTCTGTTCTGTCAAGGAGATAAATTGACAAGTTATATCTCTCATAAAAGTTACTGATGCAACAACCCTGAGATGTGCTTTATTTTCCTCTGAAGAGCTTCTTTTCCTATATTGAAGGCAAAAGTACACAGTTTCCCATTTTCATATGTTGAATAGATAAAGTCCTTGTCAAGTACCTTCTACATGCCAAGTCCAGTGGCAACATACACACTCTTGTATTTTGTCCTGTTTATCTCTCATTTCACATGATCTCATTTATTTCTCATGGTTTGGGGATAGCATCATCTTACTTTCAGTTTAGTTCAGTTCAGTTCAGTTGCTCAGTCGTGTCCGACTTTCCGCGACCCCATGAATCACAGCACACCAGGCCTCCCTGTCCATCACCAATTCCTGGAGTTCACTCAAACTCATGTCCACAGAGTCAGTGATGCCATCCAGCCATCTCATTCTCTGTCGTCCCCTTCTCCTCCCGCCCCCAACCTTTCCCAGCATCAGAGTCTTTTCCAGTGAGTCAACTCGTCACATGAGGTGGCCAAAGTATTGCAGTCTCAGCTTTAGCATCAGTCCTTCCAATGAACACCCAGGATTGATCTCCCTTAGAATGAACTGGTTGGATCTCCTTGCAGAACAAGGGACTCTCAAGAGTCTTCTACAGACGTGAAAAGCAAGGCTACATGGGGCTCTATAATTTCCTTACCATCTCACTTCCCCCAGAAAACCTCAAATCTAAAGTAAACTGACATCAACTACTGTAATCTTAAATGAGGCATATTTGGTGGAGAAATCTCAAGACTTGCCATGAATTTTAAAATTATCCATTTATTAGTCACATTTACTAAGCCTCTAATACACTCCAGTTCAGTTCAATACACTCCAAAAACTGTTAAAATAATAATGTCACAGTCCCAATGTCCCCAACAATACTAATCTCACATAATGGTGTAAGATGATGTGGGTATTTGGAGAAGTATATACATACTCTGTGTACTATCGTGATGCTGGTGCAAGCTTGTGTTTCCATCTTTTGTGACTCAGGTTCCAGCAGGATGCAGGGACGGGTTGGCATGCCTGCCCATCTCAAGCTACATGCAGGAAAAGACAAGCAAACAAAGCAAGTGGTGCCAGCAATGCTGAGGAAGCTATGACTTGGGGTGACCGGGGCTTCACCACAGGGAACAGACCTACATCATAATGTCAGAAGTAAAAATGTGGTAGAGGACCATATTGTTGGAGTTGTGCTCATGCTCCCAAGTCTGACACAGTCTATCTCTGCAGGACTAACTCTAGCCAATGATATAAAATTAGCATTTGAAGACTCCTCTGGTCCAAAGGCTTAGGATAATAATTCAGAAGGCAGGTTTCTGACTTGGTCAGCTGAGCAAGTTCCAGAGAAAGCAGACCTTTTCTGATGAGGGAAAAAGGATTTTAATTTTGAAGGGTGAGTATACCTGCACATGACTGAAAAATGTCAGTGGCTGTCTTGGCAGTTAAGAAAATCTTGGGTCGATTTAGGACAGGGAGGTCAAGCAGAGGCTGAGATTACATGAAGGAACATAGAACTTTTCTCATGTAAATTTATTCACTCACTCAACAATTTTTAAAATATGCTAATTTCTGGAGATATTAAAGAAGATGGAATCTCTGACTTAATGGAGATCAGAGTTGAGAATATTAAAATCTCTAATTAAACCAGTTGTTGTTGTTCAGTTGCTAAGTCATGTCTGACTCTGTAACCCCATAGACTATAGTGTGCCAGGCTTCCCTGTCCTTCACTATCTCCTGGAGTTTGTTCAAACTCATGTCCATTGAGTTGGTGATGCCATCCAACCATCTCATCCTCTGTCACCTCCTTTTTCTGACAATCTTTCGAGCATCAGGGTCTTCACCAATGGGTTGGCTCTTCTAATAAGTCGTCTCTTCACGTCAGGTGGCCAAAAGATTGTAGCTTCAGCATCAGTCCTTCCAGTGAATATTCAGGGTTGATTTCCTTTAGGATTGATGGGTTTGATCTCCTTGCTGTCCAAGGAATTCTCAAGAGTCTTCTCTAGTACCACAATTCAAAAGCATCTTCAGCATTCAGCTTTCTTTATGGTCCAACTCTCACATCTGTCCATGACCACTGGAAAAATCATAGCTTTGACTATACAGATCTTTGTTGGCAAAGTGCTGTCTTTGCTTTTTAATATGCTGTCTAGGTTTGTCATAGATTTTCTTTTTTTTTTATCATCATGATCATTTATTACATTGATTGTGTTGTAGATACTGTGCTAAACAGTATTTTTTATACCACTAATAAACGCTATTAACATAAAAAATAGTTATTACTTTTTCACTTTACCAATGATAAGTTTAGGGGGAATAAATTAATCAAGGTTATATAACTTGTAATTGGCAGAGCAAAACTTCAAACAAACAACTTTTAATTTCATGGCTGCAGTCACCATTAAGCCAGTTAGTACTATATATTTGACAGATGAAGTGATGGATCACATGGAGGGCCATCAAGGCCCTAATCCAGACCCAAGTGAAGGGGATGAAGCTAAAGTTCTAACAGAAGTCTTCTCAGAATCAATGGTGTCCAACTTGATTGAGTATTAAAGAATCAGTAGGAGTTGGCAGTGAAGGAAGGCAGGGTATCCCAGATGAATGTGGCAAGGTCAGAAGATAGGTAGAAACATTTGTAGTATATTCAAGAAACCTTCTGTCTGATTGAAATGCAGACAGTTGTATAGGTGTAGTAGAACCGTTTTGTGATTTCAATTTGCATTTTCTTAATGACTAGTGAGGATGAGCATCCACATAATGTTTATTTTCCATTTTTGGTGAAGTGTTTATTTAAAACTTTTGTCCACTTTTAAATGGATTATTTCCTTCCATATTGTGACTTTTGAAAGTGTTTTGTCCTTTCTAGATAAAAGTTTTTTGTCAGACTTGTGACCTCTAAATACTTCCTCCCAGGGAAATGGCATGCCTTTTCATTCTCTTGGTAGTATCTTTCACAGAGTAAAGATTCTAAGGTTGATGGAGTTAAATTGATCAACTTTTTTCTTCAATGAAGCAAGCTTTTAGCATCATACCCAAAAACTCTTTGAATAACTCAAGTTTACAAAGAGTTTGTTTATGTTCTGCTTTATAATTTTGGTTCATTATTTGTCTATTTTTATGGTGAAGTCATGAGTTTGTGTGTGTGTGTGTGTGTGTGTGTGTGTTACATAAAATGTCCAATTATTTCAGCATTATTTATTGAAAGGACTACCTTCTCTTGATTGAATTGCCTTTGAAAATTTTCAAAAATAAAATGACCAAATTTGTATTGATCTCTTTCTGGAATCTCTATTCTATACCACTGACCTATCTATCCTTTTGCCAATAGTGCACTATCTTAATTATATAGATTTATACTATCTTAAAATCAGATAGTGTGAGTCCTCCAATTTTGTTCTTCTTTTCAAAATGTTTTGGCTATTCTCAATTCTGTGCTTTATTATCATACAAATGTACTCGTGTGTTATAAATTTTAGATTCAGTTTGTCAGTATCTACAAAAAAAATTTCTGCTGGGGTCTTAATTGTGACTATGTTAAATTTATGGATAAATTTCAGAAAAACTGATATTTTGATGATCTTCCCACTTCTTAGAGTATTCTAATCCATAAAATTAATATATTTCTGAATTTACTTACGTTCTTTGACCTCATCAGAATTTGAAGTTTTCAGCACTCAGATTCTACATATATTTTGTTACCTAAGCATTTCTTTTATTTGGTACTACTGTAAAAAGCATTAATTTTAATTTTGAATTTCACCTTGTATTAAAATGTATCTGGGATTTATTTTAATCAGTTAGGGACATGGAGGTATGCAGAGACAACACTGATTTTCACGGAAGTTTATACTCACAGATCCCTAGAAACAAGAGCCATGAGAAACCATGTGGGGAAGCACAGGGGCACAAGGGCAAGGGTAGGGCACAGCCCAGAGAGAGTTTCTATATTGTTCTTTGCAGGAAAGCATAGAGGAATCAGAGCAGGCAAATTTAAACAAATTTAGGATTTGATGGTGTGAATAATTTCAGTGGACTCTGGGCTAGGGGAACCGAGTTACTCTGTACTTGGTCCAGCGGTGACTTGGAGAGTTAGATACAGGAGATGACTGGGAGTATGGACCAGAATTGGTTTGTATATGAAAGATGTGCTCATAGGAAAGTTGTTTTCTGCCTCTAGAAATTAACTAGCCCTGGGAGGGGCAATCTCTCCCCTAAAGTCCCCTAAGGTGTCAAGACATCATGAAATATAGAAAATAGAAAATATGATTAACACAAACTTGTTCATTGCTAGAATGGAGAAAAGTAGGAGTTTTGGGGGACATAGTTACCTTGCAACCTGTGATTTTGCTAAACTCATTTATTAGTTCAAGGAGCTTTTGTTAGATCTCTTGGAATTTTCAATGTAGACAATTATGTTGTGTGTGAATTGAGGAATTTTGTCTTTTTTAATCTGTATGCCTCTTGTTTGTTTGTATTCTCTCACTGGCTATTTTTCTGTTTCTTGAGTATATTTTAATGCTATTAATTAATTCAATATTTCCTCTTTGCTGAGCTTCATTTTAAAGATGAATAGTACTTAGAGAGCATACAAATTTGTGGTCAAGTTAAATATTTAAGTACAATATGATGTAAGTGCTAAGATGGAGGTGTGCTATCTATGATCTGAGAAAGCTTGCTAATTATGGCCAGGCAAATTGGAGGTCTCCACTAAGAAGTCTTTAAAAGAAGAACAAGAGTTCACTGAATGAATAAAAGGGGAAGTGCATCCTAAGAAGAAAGAATAGCATAGGGACTGAAGGAAGAATGTACTTGAAAACTAGTACATTTGAATAGTTCAGATTAACTGGAAAAAAGAGAGAGTTGAGTCAGGGATAACTGAAAAGAAAGATTGGGAGTTGATTGTAAAAGGCTCCCAGATTTTAGAATTAAGTCTGTAAGTAATGGAGAACCATAAAGATTTTAAAGTCTGGAAGTCAAATAACAAAATTTGTAATCTAAATATGCTCCTGCTCAGTCATGTCCAACTCTTTGCAACCCTGTGGACTGTAGCCTCTGTTCATGGGATTTCTCAGGCAAGAATACTGGAGTGGGTTGCCATTTCCCGCTCCAGGGAATCTTCTCAACCCAGGGATCAAGCCTGCGTCTCCTACATTGGCAGGTGGATTCTTTACCACTGTGTCACTTGGGAATCCTCACTGTGACTTCAAGTTTATAATGTTTTGATAACAGAAGTGTCAGGTTAGAATGGCAGTTGACTAATTTGCCCTCACCCACCTTTCCATCAAAATACTTATTAAAGGGACTCCCCTGGTGATCCGGAGGCTTCACTGGTGGCTCAAATAATAAAGAATCTGCCCACAATGTGGGAGACCTGGGTTCGATCTCTGCGCCAAGAAGATCCCCTGGAGGAGGGAATGGCAATGCACACCAGTATTCTTGCCTGGAGAATTCCATGGACAGAGGAGCATGGTAGGCTACAGTCCATGGGATCGCAAATAGTTGGACACAACTGAGCTACTTTCATTTCCCTGGTCCAGTGGCTAAGACTCTGCGTTGCCATTACAGGGCACACAGTTTCAATCCCTGTTCAGAGAACTAGATCACACACACTGTAACTAGCAGTTTGCATGCTGCAACAAAAGAAAGATTCCACATGCTGCAAATAATACCCAGAGCAGCTAAATATATATACATTTAAAACTTATTAAAGAGCACAAAGTGGCAGGCCATTATTAAGTATGAATGTTTATCAACAATTTATTATTCTCCAGAAGGATGTTTCACTAATGAAAGCATGGATTAGGCATTGAAACACAGCCAGACAGAAAAAACAAAACCAAATATCACTGGGTTCCCTGTCCTCGGAAGTGTAACATCTCTATTTAGGAAAGGAGTATAGTGGTGAAGAGTATGGATTTTCAAATAATATGGTTTTAAAATATGATTCTATGGACTTCCCTTGGTGGTCCAATGGTTAAAACTCAGCACTTGCATTGCATGGGATGTGAGTTTGATCTCTGGTCCTACATGTTGTGTGGCACAGCCAAAAACATTTTTTTAATGTGATTTCACCATTTACTTGTTCCAAGTTCTTAAAATTATTTACATTAAATTTTCCTTTATGTATAAACTTCAGTTATTTATATTATTTACCTTAAAAATTGTTAGGGTTATGCTTCAGTTCAGTTCAGTCACTCAGTTGTGTCTGACTCTCTGCGACCCCATGGACTGCAGCACACCAGGCTTCCCTGTCCATCATTAACTCCCGGAGCTTACTCAAACTCATGTCCATCACATCGGTGATGCCATCCAACCATCTCAATCTCTGTCGTCCGCTTTCCTCCCACCTCCAATATTTCCCAGCATCAGGGTCTTTTCAAATGAGTCAGTTCTTTACATCAGGTGGCCAAAGTATTGGAGTTTCAGCTTCAGCATCAGTTGTTCCAATGAATATTCGGGGCTGATTTCCTTTAGGATGGACTGGTTGGATCTCCTTGCAGTCCAAAGGACTCTCAAGAGTCTTCTCCAACACCACAGTTCAAAAGCATCAATTCTTCAGCACTCAGCTTTCTTTATAGTCCAACTCTCACATACATACATGACTACTGGAAAAACCATTGCTTTGACTAGGTGGACCTTTGTTGGCAAAGTAACGTCTCTACTTTTTAATATGCTGTCTAGGTTGGTCATAATTTTTCTTCCAAGGAGCAAGCACCTTTTAATTTCATGGCTGCAGTCACCATCTGCAGTGATTTTGGAGTCCCCCCCAACCCCCAAAAATAAAGTCTGTCATTGTTTTCATTGTTTCCCCATCTATTTGCCATGAAGTGATGAGACCAGATGCCACGATCTTAGTTTTCTGAATGTTGAGCTTTAATCCAACTTTTTCACTCTCTTCTTTCATTTTGATCAAGAGGCTCTTTGGTTCTTCTTCGCTTTCTGCCATAAGGGTGGTGTCATCTGCATATCTGAGGTTATTGATATTTCTCCCGGCAATCTTGATTCCAGCTTGTGCCTCATCCAGCCCCGTGTTTCTCATGATGGGTTATGCTTAGGGAATATAATCTGCTTGTCCTCTGTGGAATTTATGCCACCCCCCGCCATTGCCTGCATCATTTTCTATTTTGGTTTTGTTTTCTCACTGTTTTAAGAATCAAGAGAGACAGACTTTCAAGGGAAAGATCTCAGACTAAATCTAGCTCTTAACGATATGACGTATTAATTACTCAGTGTCCCTCTTTAAACTCAAGTCTAGTTAATAAAAAATAAATTCAAGAGAAAAAAAGTTGTTGGGGTTCTGTGGGATAACAAATGTGAAGTTCATAGCATTGTGCTTAATATACAGCAGCATTTAATGTTCCTTGGCTTGTTTCTACTAGTAATGTTCTTAAACATCCATTTGAAGATTCCAGCATGCTGTAATGCATATGGCTAAGTTTAAAGTGTCTGCACAAAAGTATACAAGAGAAAAATGGGACAAAAGACATTCAAAAGCTTTGGCCAATGATTTAAAATTAAAAAGAATGCACGAAAAATATTTAAAACAGCCCTGTGAATCAAGTAGGTGAAAATTAAATTGAGAGACCATTTTCACTAATTAAGTTGCACCTAAAAAATACACATTGAAGACAATTGGTAGTTAGGGTACAGTGCATTTCTGCTGGTGAGAAAGTAAGTCATTCCAACTTATCTGAGGTGCAATTTGTCACTTGTTTCATGGATCTTTAAACAACTTATGTGCCTAAATGTAGCAGTATCAGTTAGTTATTGCTGCCTAACAAACATTCCAAGACTTACGAGATTAAAATTACAACCATATATTATTTCTCATGAGTCTGTAAACTGGCTATAAATTGCTGGTCTGGGCCTGATTAAAGCTGATCTCAGCTGGGCTCATTTATGTGGACAGTTGACAGGTTTCCTGAGAACTGGCTGACCTTCAATGACTTCATCTGGGACAACTTGGCTCTCTTTCAAGTGATCCCTCATTCTCTCACAAATTAGTCCAGGCTTATTCTCATAGCAGTGGCTGTAGCTAAAGACTCAGGGCAGAAGTACATGAAGCCTCTGAAGTCTAGGCTCAGGATGGGCACATTATAACTTCCACAATATTCCTTTGACCATAGCCCATCACAAGGACAGCCCAGGCACAAGGGGTAGGGAAATATAGCCCACACCATTTGGGAAGAAACTATAGGGGACCATTGTAAAGAGTATACATACAAAGAAACATTGAGAATTAAGGCCCCAAAAGTGACAGTTTTGAGAAATAAGAGACATTGGCCAAAATCTTGCCAGGACTTGAACAATTACATTTTTGATATGAAAGACTGAGAATTACATTCTTGGACTATTCATCACAAGCTCCATCCTCTAGCATAAATCATATGACACCAAGTAAAGTCAGATCAAACTCTGGACCCTCCCTACTTTTCCTGCAATCTTCAGAGCTAGCTGATGAAAGGTTTGCAACTGCCTTGTCCCCCCTGTATGCATCTATTTCACCGAATAGTCATAACAAAGAATAGAAGGGCCAGCCATTGATGCATGACTCTTCAGAATGCTTATTTATCCATGATAAAGTCTTTATGAATTAAAGTCAAGCCAGGACAAGTTGTGGAAGCAGTGGATACTTGAGTAGGAGTACAAACTTAAATAAGCTAGTTCAAAAAACTGTGACCTGAGTCTCTAACTTGGTTAAATAACCTGAGCTGTCAAAGGGCACATACACTTAACCACAATCCTGCAGACTCAGGTCACTTGCAAGGTTCTGAACATTAAGGAGAGACTGAATTAAAAGATGCTTACTCCTTGGAAGGAAAGTTATGACCAACCTAGACAGCATATTAAAAAGCAGAGACATTACTTTGTCAACAAAGGTCCATGTAGTCAAGACTATGGTTTTTCCCGTAGTCATGTATGGATGTGAGAATTGGACTATAAAGAAAGCTGAGCGCCGAAGAATTGATGCTTTTGAACTGCGGTGTTGGAGAAGACTCTTGAGAATCCCTTGGACTGCAAGGAGATCCAACCAGTCCATCCTAAAGGAGATCAGTCCTGGGTGTTCATTGGAAGGACTGATGTTGAAGCTGAAACTCTAGTACTTTGGCCACCTGATGCGAAGAGCTGACTTACTTGAAAAGACCCTGATGCTGGGAAAGGTTGAGGGCAGGAGGAAAAGGGGACGACAGAGGATGAGATAATTGGATGACATCACTGACTCAATGGACATGAGTTTGGGTAAACTCCGGGAGTTGGTGATGGACAGGGAGGCCTGGTGTGCTGTGGTTCATGGGGTCACAAAGGGTCGGACACAACTGAGCAACTGAACTGAATTGAACCCACACCTGACTTTCAGATCTATATCCTGAAACTATCACATGAGTAGTGACAAGGATAAGAATGTTTTAGCTGCCCTGTGTCTACTGAAACTGTATAACTCTCTGGCCATCTGAGGATTCACAAAACAAACAATCCGAAAACAAAAGGATTTATAGAACAAACAACTTGAAAACAAAAATGGGAGTTCTGAAAGTATACTTTAATTGAAGAAAGAGAGAATATTGTTCCTAGAAATTAAAGAGCAGATCTATAAAATGACTTTCTATTGCAAAAATAGTTTTAAAATTTAGAATGTATTTCCCAGGTGCCTTCGTGAATTTTACAAAGGAAATAAAAATTGATTCAAGTAGAGATGTAAAAAGGAGAGTGAGAAATAATCAAATTACAAGCAAACTTCAAATGCAAGTGCAGATTAAAAATCCATATTGGAGACTAAAATGGGAGAAAAGACACTATAAAAAAAAAAAGAGATTGATGTAATAATGTAAAGGATAACCCTGAAAAAAGTGTGAAATTCTAGATGAAATGACAATGGAATAAATGAGAGAAAAAGGAAAACTGTATATAGAGCAGGTAAAGGAGCACCACCCTTAAAACTGTTATGTTCCCTTGGGAGAATGGCAGTGAACCTGAACCAAAAAATCAAAAACCTTATAGAAACAATCTTTCCCAGGATGAAGTAATCCTTGGGTCTACAAATGTAGAGGATTCTTCACTTTCAAATGAATAAAAATTCTACACCTAAATATGTGATAAATTTTAAATTATCAACAATACAAAATGAATACAAGTTGCCAGATTCAACATATAAGTAAAACAAAAGAATGAATAAAGTCTGGCTGGACTCAGATTTCTACTCAGAAACATCAAATGTTAAAACACAATGAAAGAGCACTGAGGAGGGCAAAATATTTTTGTAAATAAAAATTCTCTATATTTTCAAGTTATTCACATGTAAAAGTGGCAGACGATATCTCAAGATATAACACTCATGTACCCCCCCCCCCCCAAATTCCCATTAGACATACATCAAAGCAGCAAGGTGTAAGTGAAAAGGAAGAAATATAGGATGACCCATAAGCACTGAAACAAAATAATTATGTAGAATTTGGTGTGACTTTGGTAAACAGAGTTACAAAAAAATCTTTTTAATCCTCTTATTGAAATAGATCTTAAAGAAAAAAATCACAATAAAATAATAATTTTTTTTCAAGTCACTTCAGTCGTGTCCGACTCTGTGTGACCCCATAGACAGAAGCCCACCAGGCTCCCCCGTCCCCGGGATTCTCCAGGCAAGAACACTGGAGTGGGTTGCCATTTCCTTCTCCAATGTGTGAAAGTGAAAAGTGAAAGTGAAGTCGCTCAGTCATGTCCGACCCTTAGCGACCCCACGGACTGCAGCCTACCAGGCTCCTCCATCCATGGGATTTTCTAGGCAAGAGTACTGGAGTGGCTTGCCATGGCCTTCTCCGGAAAATAATAATTATGTGATGGTAAATTAGGTTGACAAAGACATGAAGACTGATATCAGGTGGGAGATAATGGTGTACCATATTTCCTGTCCTGATTCTGGTAATTAAAAAGATAAGTATATAGGTAATCAACAATTTTTTGACCAATTATAGTAAAATTTAAAATAGGGATTCATTCAACTACTTAAATGTAGACTTTAAAACATCACTTTTAATATATAGATAGTAGAATTTAAAACAAAATTTCAATCATTTCTTTAATTCAGAAGATAGAAGCAAACAATTAATAGGCCATATTTTTAATAGCATAAAGCAATTGACAGAGTTGAGGTCAAGCACACTGTTTTGGGCTGATAGATGTTACCCCACTGAAAAGTAGATATGCTCAATTTCCCTATTAGAATTCTTCATAAACAAAATACAACAGACTAAATCACACATATAAATTATATATGCATATATATGCATAAGCCTCAAAATGCTAACATAAAGTAATGAAAAATGAACAGTAGACAAATTAGAATAAGCAAGTGAATACATTGAAATAGCATTTGCAACCCTGTTAAAAGACAAAATTCAAGCTTTAAAAATACCAACAAAGCTGCAAGATACAAAATCAATACACAGAAATCACTTGTATTTCTATACACTAACAATGAAAAATCAGAAAGAGAAATTAAGGAATCAATCCCATTCACCACTGCAACAAAAAGAATTAAATAGCTAGGAATAAACTTACCCAAGGAGACAGAAGAACTGTATGCAGAAAATTATAAGACACTAGTAAAAGAAACCAAAGATGACATAAACAGATGGAGAGATATTCCATGTTCCTGGGTAGGAAGAATCAATATTGTGAAAATGACTATATTACCAAATGCAATCTACAGATTCAGTGTGATCCCTATCAAATTACCAATGGCACTTTTCACAGAACTAGAACAAAAAATTTCACAATTCATATGGAAACACAATAGATCCCAAATAGCCAAAGCAATCTTGAGAAAGAAGAATGGAGCTGGAGGAATCAACCTTCCTGACTTCAGATTATAGTATAAAGCTACAGTCATCAAGACAGTATGGTATTGGCACAAAAACAGAAATATAGATCAATGAAACAAGATAGAAAGCCCAGAAATAAATCCATGAACCTATGGGTACCTTATTTTGACAAAGGAGGCAAGAATATACAATGAGGCAAAAAAAGCCTCTTCAATAAATGGTGCTTGGAAAAATGGACAGCTATATGTAAAAGAATGAAATTAGAATACTTCCTAACACCACACACAAAGATAAACTCAAAATGGATTAAAGACTTAAATGTAAGACCAGAAACTATAAAACTCTTAGAGGAAAACATAGGCAGAACACTTGATGACATAAATCAAAGCAAGATCCTCAATGGCCCACCTCTTACAGTAACAGAAACAAAAACAAAAGTAAACAAGTGGGACCTGATTAAACTTAAAAGCTTTTGCACAGCAAAGGAAACTATAAGCAAGGTGAAAAGACAACCCTCAGAAAATAATAGCAAATGAAACAACTGACAAAGGATTGATTTCCAAAATATACAAGTAGCTCATACAACTCAATGCCAGAAAAACAAACAACCCAATCAAAAAATGGGAAAAAGACTTAAACAGACATTTCTCCAAAGAAGACATACAGACGGCTAACAAACACATGAAAAGATGCTCAACATCGCTCATTATTAGAGAAATGCAAATCAAAACTACAATGAGATATCACCTTACACTGGTCAGAATGGCCATCATCAAAAAGTCTACAAACAACAAATGCTGGAGAGGTTGTGGAGAAAAGGAAACACTCTTGCATTGTTGGTGGGAATGTAAATTGAGGCAGCCTATGGAAGACAGTATGGAGATTCCTTTAAAAACTAGAAATAAAACCACCATATGACCCAGCAATCCCACTTCTAGGCATATGCCCTGAAGAAACCAAAATTGAAAAAGACACATGTATCCCATTGCTCAATGCAGCACTATTTACAATAGCTAGAACAAGGAAGCAACCTAGATGTCCATCGACAGATGAACAGATAAAGAAGTTGTGGTACATCTACACAATGGAATATTACTCAGCCATAAAAAGGAATGCATTTGAGTCAGTTCTGATGAGGTGGATGAACCTATAACCTATTACACAGAGTGAAATGAGTCAGAAATAGTAATATCATATTCAGTTCAGTTCAGTTCAGTCGCTCAGTCGTGTCCGACTCTCTGCGACCACATGAATCACAGCACGCCAGGACTCCCTGTCTATCACCAATTCCCAGAGTTCACTCAAAGTCATGTCCACAGAGTCAGTGATGCCATCCAGCCATCTCACTCTCTGTCATCCCCTTCTCCTCCCGCCTCCAGCCTTTCCCAGCATCAGAGTCTTTTCCAGTGAGTCATATTAATATCAAATAAATACCATAGGAGATACCCCTCACCCAAGGTAAGGTACAGCGGCTGCACTTTGCTGGAGCGGATGTGAAGAGATTTTCCACGACCAAGGTAAGAGAAACCCAAATAAGACGGTAGGTATTGCTAGGGGGCACCAGAGGGCAGACACACTGAAATCATAATCACAGGAAACTAGCCGATCTGATCACATGGACCACATCCGAATGTGGTCCACTGGAGAAGGGAATGGCAAACCACTTCAGTATACTTGCCTTGAGAACCCCATGAACAGTAACAAAGGGCAAAATGATAGGATACTGAATGAGGAATTCCCCAGGTCGGTAGGTGCCCAGTATGCTACTGGAGCTCAGTGGAGAAATAACTATAGAAGGAATAAAGGGATGGAGCAAAAGCAAAACCAATACCCAGTTGTGGATGTGACCAGTGATAGAAGCAAGGTCCGGTGCTGTAAAGAGCAATATTGCATAGGAACCTGGAATGTTAGGTCCATGAATCAAGGCAAATTGGAAGTGGTCAAACAGGAGATGGCAAGAGTGAACGTCGACATTCTAGGAATCAGTGAATTAAAATGGACTGGAATGGGTGAATTTAACTCGGATGACCATTATATCTACTACTGTGGGCAGGAATCCCTTAGAAGAAATGGAGTAGCCATCATGGTCAACAAAAGAGTCCGAAATGCAGTACTTGGATGCAGTCTTAAAAATGACAGGATGATTTCTGTTCGTTTCCAAGGCAAACCATTCAATATTACAGTAATCCAGGCCTATGCCCCAACCAGTAATGCTGAAGAAGCCGAAGTTAATCAGTTCTATGAAGACCTACAAGACCTTTTAGAACTAACACCCAAAAAAGATGTCCTTTTCATTCTAGGGGACTGGAATGCAAAAGTAGGAAGTCAAGAAACACCTGGAGTAACTGGCAAATTTGGCCTTGGAGCACGGAATGAAGCAGGGCAAAGGCTAATAGAGTTTTGTGAAGAGAATGCACTGGTCATAGCAAACACCCTCTTCCAACAACACAAGAGAAGACTCTACACATGGACATCACCAGATGGTCAACACCGAAATCAGATTGATTATATTCTTTGCAACCAAAGATGGAGAAGCTGTATACAGTTAGCGAAAACAAGACCAGGAGCTGACTGTGGCTCAGATCATGAACTCCTTATTGCGAAGTCCAGACTTAAATTGAAGAAAGTAGGGAAAACCACTAGACCATTCAGATATGACCTCAATCAAATCCCTTATGATTATACAGTGGAAGTGAGAAATAGATTTAAGGGACTAGATCTGATAGATAGAGTGCCTGATGAACTCTGGACGGAGGTTCGTGACATTGTACAGGAGACAGGGACCAAGACCATCCCCATGGAAAAGAAATGCAAAAGAGCGAAATGGCTGTCTGAGGAGGCCTTACAAATAGCTGTGAAAAGAAGAGAGGCGAAAAGGAAAGATATAAGCATCTGAATGCAGAGTTCCAAAGAATAGCAAGGAGAGATAAGAAAGCCTTCCTCAGTGATCAATGCAAAGAAATAGAGGAAAACAACAGAATAGGAAAAACAAGAGACCTCTTCAAGAAAATTAGAGATTCCAAGGGAACATTTCATGCAAAGATGGGCTCTATAAAGGACAGAAATGGTATGGACCTAACAGAAGCAGAAGATATTAAGAAGAGGTGGCAGGAATGCACAGAAGAACTGTACAAAAAAGATCTTCACGACCAAGATAGTCACGATAACGTGATCACTGACCTAGAGCCAGACATCTTGGATGTGAAGTCAAGTGGGCCTTAGAAAGCATCACTACTAACAAAGCTAGTGGAGGTGATGGAATTCCAGTGGAGCTATTTCAAGTCTTGAAAGATGATGCTGTGAAAGTGCTGCACTCAATATGCCAGCAGATTTGGAAAACTCAGCAGTGGCCACAGGACTGGAAGAGGTCAGTCTTCATTCCAATCCCAAAGAAAGGCAATGCCAAAGAATGCTCAAACTACCGCACAATTGCACTCATCTCACACGCTAGTAAAGTCATGCTCAAAATTCTCCAAGCCAGGCTTCAGCAGTATGTAAACCGTGAACTCCCAGATGTTCAAGCAGGTTTTAGAAAAGGCAGAGGCACCAGAGATCAAATTGCCAACATCCGCTGGATCATGGAGAAAGCAAGA
Organism: Moschus berezovskii; assembly: GCF_049115385.1. NCBI lineage: Eukaryota > Metazoa > Chordata > Mammalia > Artiodactyla > Moschidae > Moschus > Moschus berezovskii. The sequence continues at coordinate 87,626,003 of NC_142462.1, forward strand.
GAGTTTCAGAAAAACATCTATTTCTGCTTCATTGACTATGCCAAAGCCTTTGACTGTGTGGATCACAATAAACTGTGGAACATTCTGAAAGAGCTGGGAATACCAGACCACCTGACCTGCCTCTTGAGAAACCTGTATGCAGGTCAGGAAGCAACAGTCAGAACTGGACATGGAACAACAGACTGGTTCCAAATAGGAAAAGGAGTACGTCAAGGCTGTATATTGTCACCTTGCTTATTTAACTTATATGCAGAGTACATCATGAGGAACGCTGGGCTGGAAGAAGCACAAGCTGGAATCAAGATTGCCGGGAGAAATATCAATAACCTCAGATATGCAGATGACACTACCCTTATGGCAGAAAGTGAAGAGGAACTCAAAAGCCTCTTGATGAAAGTGAAAGAGGAGAGTGAAAAGGCTGGCTTGAAGCTCAACATTCAGAAAACAAAGATCATGGCATCTGGTCCCATCACTTCATGGGAAATAGATGGAAAAACAGTGGAAACAGTGTCAGACTTTGTTTTTTTGGGCTCCAAAATCACTGCAGATGCTGATTGCAGCCATGAAATTAAAAGACGCTTGCTCCTTGGAAGGAAAGTTATGACCAACCTTGATAGTATATTAAAAAGCAGAGACATTACTTTGCCAACCAAGGTCCGTCTAGTCAAGGCAATGGTTTTTCCTGTGGTCATGTATGGATGTGAGAGTTGGACTGTGAAGAAAGCTGATCGCCGAAGAATTGATGCTTTTGAACTGTGGTGTTGGAGAAGACTCTTGAGAGTCCCTTATACTGCAAGGAGATCCAACCAGTCCATTCTAAAGGAGATCAATCCTGGGTGTTCATTGGAAGGACTGATGCTAAAGCTGAAACTGCAATACTTTGGCCACCTCATGCGACGAGTTGACTCACTGGAAAAGACTCTGATGCTGGGAAAGGTTGGGGGCGGGAGGAGAAGGGGACGACGGAGAATGAGATGGCTGGATGGCATCACCGACTCTGTGGACATGAGTTTGAGTGTACTCCAGGAGTTGGTGATGGACAGGGAGGCCTGGCGTGCTGTGATTCATGGGGTCGCGCAGAGTCGGACACGACTGAGCAACTGAACTGAACTGAACACATATATATGAAATCTAGAAGAATGGCACTGAACAACTTATTTACAGGGCAGCAATGGAGAAGCAGACATAGAGAACAGACTTATGGAAATAGGGAGAAGGGAGGAGAGGGTGAGATGTACGGAAAGAGTAACATGGAAACTTACATTATGTAAAGCAACCAATAGGAATTTGCTATATGGCTCAGGAAACTCAAACAGGGGCTCTGTATCAACCTAGAGGCGTAGGATGGAGAGAGAGATGGCAGGGAGGTTCAAAAGGGAGGGGATTTACGTATACCTATGGCTGATTCCTCATTCAGTATCCTATCATTTTGCCCTTTGTTACTGTTCACGGGATTCTCAAGGCAAGTATACTGAAGTGGTTTGCCATTCCCTTCTCCAGGGGACCACATTCGGCTGTGGTCCATGTGATTAGATCAGCTAGTTTCCTGTGATTATGATTTCAGTTTGTCTGCCTTCTGGTGCCCCCTAGCAATACCTACCGTCTTATTTCGGTTTCTCTTACCTTGGTCGTGGAAAATCTCTTCACATCCGCTCCAGCAAAGTGCAGCTGCTGTACCTTACCTTGGACGAGGGGTATCTCCTCAAGGCCCCCCCTCCTGACCTTGAACGCGGAGTAGCTCCTCTCGGCCCTCCTGCGCCCGCGCAGCCACCGCCTGTTGGACGTGGGGTAGCTCCTCTCGGCCGCCGGCCCTGGCCTCAGGCGTGGGGTAGCTCCTCACGGCCGCACCTCTTTGCGTGGCTCGTTGCGCCGAGGCCGGCGTCTCTCGCGTCGCGTCTGCGCCGCCGGGGCCGGCGTCTCTCGCGTCGCGTCTGCGCCGCCGGGGCCGGCGTCTCTCGCGTCGCGTCTGCGCCGCCGGGGCCGGCGTCTCTCGCGTCGCGTCCAGTATGCTACTGGAGCTCAGTGGAGAAATAACTATAGAAGGAATAAAGGGATGGAGCAAAAGCAAAACCAATACCCAGTTGTGGATGTGACCAATGATAGAAACAAGGTCCGGTGCTGTAAAGAGCAATATTGCATAGGAACCTGGAATGTTAGGTCCATGAATCAAGGCAAATTGGAAGTGGTCAAACAGGAGATGGCAAGAGTGAATGTCGACATTCTAGGAATCAGTGAACTAAAATGGACTGGAATGGGTGAATTTAACTCGGATGACCATTATATCTACTACTGTGGGCAGGAATCCCTTAGAAGAAATGGAGTAGCCATCATGGTCAACAAAAGAGTTCGAAATGCAGTACTTGGATGCAATCTTAAAAATGACAGGATGATTTCTGTTCGTTTCCAAGGCAAACCATTCAATATTACAGTAATCCAGGCCTATGCCCCAACCAGTAATGCTGAAGAAGCCGAAGTTAATCGGTTCTATGAAGACCTACAAGACCTTTTAGAACTAACACCCAAAAAAGATGTCCTTTTCATTCTAGGGGACTGGAATGCAAAAGTAGGAAGTCAAGAAACACCTGGAGTAACTGGCAAATTTGGCCTTGGAGCACGGAATGAAGCAGGGCAAAGGCTAATAGAGTTTTGTGAAGAGAATGCACTGGTCATAGCAAACACCCTCTTCCAACAACACAAGAGAAGACTCTACACATGGACATCACCAGATGGTCAACACCGAAATCAGATTGATTATATTCTTTGCAACCAAAGATGGAGAAGCTGTATACAGTTAGCGAAAACAAGACCAGGAGCTGACTGTGGCTCAGATCATGAACTCCTTATTGCGAAGTTCAGATTTAAATTGAAGAAAGTAGGGAAAACCACTAGACCATTCAGATATGACTTCAATCAAATCCCTTATGATTATGCAGTGGAAGTGAGAAATAGATTTAAGGGACTAGATCTGATTGATAGAGTGCCTGATGAACTCTGGACGGAGGTTCGTGACATTGTACAGGAGACAGGGACCAAGACCATCCCCATGGAAAAGAAATGCAAAAGAGCGAAATGGCTGTCTGAGGAGGCCTTACAAATAGCTGTAAAAAGAAGAGAGGCGAAAAGCAAAGGAGAAAAGGAAAGATATAAGCATCTGAATGCAGAGTTCCAAAGAATAGCAAGGAGAAATAAGAAAGCCTTCCTCAGTGATCAATGCAAAGAAATAGAGGAAAACAACAGAATAGGAAAAACAAGAGACCTCTTCAAGAAAATTAGAGATTCCAAGGGAACTTTTCATGCAAAGATGGGCTCGATAAAGGACAGAAATAGTATGGACCTAACAGAAGCAGAAGATATTAAGAAGAGGTGGCAGGAATACACAGAAGAACTGTACAAAAAAGATCTTCACGACCAAGATAGTCACGATAATGTGATCACTGACCTAGAGCCAGACATCTTGGAATGTGAAGTTAAGTGGGCCTTAGAAAGCATCACTACGAACAAAGCTAGTGGTGGTGATGGAATTCCAGTTGAGCTATTTCAAGTCTTGAAAGATGATGCTGTGAAAGTGCTGCACTCAATATGCCAGCAGATTTGGAAAACTCAGCAGTGGCCACAGGACTGGAAGAGGTCAGTCTTCATTCCAATCCCAAAGAAAGGCAATGCCAAAGAATGCTCAAACTACCGCACAATTGCACTCATCTCACACGCTAGTAAAGTCATGCTCAAAATTCTCCAAGCCAGGCTTCAGCAATATGTAAACCGTGAACTCCCAGATGTTCAAGCAGGTTTTAGAAAAGGCAGAGGCACCAGAGATCAAATTGCCAACATCCGCTGGATCATGGAGAAAGCAAGAGAGTTTCAGAAAAACATCTATTTCTGCTTCATTGACTATGCCAAAGCCTTTGACTGTGTGGATCACAATAAACTGTGGAACATTCTGAAAGAGATGGGAATCCCAGACCACCTGACCTGCCTCTTGAGAAACCTGTATGCAGGTCAGGAAGCAACAGTTAGAACCGGTCATGGAACAACAGACTGGTTCCAAATAGGAAAAGGAGTGCGTCAAGGTTGTATATTGTCACCTTGCTTATTTAACTTATATGCAGAGTACATCATGAGGAACGCTGGGCTGGAAGAAGCACAAGCTGGAATCAAGATTGCCGGGAGAAATATCAATAACCTCAGATATGCAGATGACACTACCCTTATGGCAGAAAGTGAAGAGGAACTCAAAAGCCTCTTGATGAAAGTGAAAGAGGAGAGTGAAAAGGCTGGCTTGAAGCTCAACATTCAGAAAACAAAGATCATGGCATCTGGTCCCATCACTTCATGGGAAATAGATGGAAAAACAGTGGAAACAGTGTCAGACTTTGTTTTTTTGGGCTCCAAAATCACTGCAGATGCTGATTGCAGCCATGAAATTAAAAGACGCTTGCTCCTTGGAAGGAAAGTTATGACCAACCTTGATAGTATATTAAAAAGCAGAGACATTACTTTGCCGACCAAGGTCCGTCTAGTCAAGGCAATGGTTTTTCCCGTGGTCATGTATGGATGTGAGAGTTGGACTGTGAAGAAAGCTGATCGCCGAAGAATCGATGCTTTTGAACTGTGGTGTTGGAGAAGACTCTTGAGAGTCCCTTATACTGCAAGGAGATCCAACCAGTCCATTCTAAAGGAGATCAATCCTGGATGTTCATTGGAGGGACTGATGCTAAAGCTGAAACTCCAATACTTTGGCCACCTCATGAGACGAGTTGACTCACTGGAAAAGACTCTGATGCTGGGAAAGGTTGGGGGCGGGAGGAGAAGGGGACGACGGAGAATGAGATGGCTGGATGGCATCACCGACTCTGTGGACATGAGTTTGAGTGTACTCCGGGAGTTGGTGATGGACAGGGAGGCCTGGCGTGCTGTGATTCATGGGGTCGCGGAGAGTCAGACACGACTGAGCGACTGAACTGAACTGAACTGAACTGATGGCTGATTCATGTTGAGGTTTGACAGAAAACAACAAAATTCTGTAAAGCAATTATCCTTCAATAAAAAAACATGAAAAGAAAAAAAAAAGAGTAGGGGCCAAAGAAGCATTCTCTTTGATGATGCTAAGTGTGATATTTGTGTCTAGAAAGCAGTTACAGATAATATATTGGTGAATAAAGTAAATGATTTCTTAGTTAAAAAAATACCAACAAAGCAAAAATGCATAATGAATAATTTTCTATTGATATTAAATATCTATAAGAAGTTTCAAAAATCATGGGACTTCCCTGGTGGTCCAGTGGTTAAGACACCATGCTTCCAATACAGGGGGTATGGGTTCAATGCCTGGTCAGGGAAGTAAGATCCCACATGCCATGTAGTGCAACCAAAAAAATTTTTTTTTAATTTTTAAATTCAAAAAGGTCAAAATGCGGAGAATAGCCTTATATCAAAATGTTAGCAAATGTTAAACACATTTGTTCCTAATGTCTTTTCAAGGAGAGTTTAGCATGCCTCAACCAGTCAATGTCAGATGGACCAGGAAAATTTAAAGTACATATGGTTAGAATAATATCATGGGAAAAAAAATTCAATTAGGAGACATATAGCAAATGTTTCAAAAACCATACAGATGTGCTTTATTTAACCAGCCATGCAATGTTTATAAAAATGGATTACATACAAGGCTACAAAGTAAACCTCCAGAATATCTAAAGTAAGATATTTGATCCTCCACATATATTAATTCACTTGCATTCCCTCACATTTACCTCCATAAAATAAATATTCTCTGGTTATTTCTTCCTAGATCTTAACTGAAAAAGCTCAGATCTTGCTAGCATACATTAGCCAGGTCCTCAATTCCTTCAGTGTGATACCTATTTCCTTCTGGAATATAGACAGTAATCATCAGTACTTGACCCTCATTTATTTGGATGGAGACAAGGACAAAAGATAAAGGATATGCAACATCTTTTAGGCTCTTGTGTCAGGTGAACCTCTGCAAGACCTGAGGGAAGCACCTCTCTTCCAACAAGGAAGACAAAGTGGCAGGCCTGGGACTTTCAGATCAATCAACCAAATATCCCACCACCAGGTCCCAGGGTCCCACTGTTTCCTTATCAGAAATCTGACATAGGTGACCTATCAAGAATCTTCTGCAACACCGTCTTACAATAAGATCCTAGGTCCAATTTTCAGTGGTGCCCACCAGTAGCTGAAAGACCTAAGGGCTTCTCAAAACCCTGTCATAGAGAACTCTGGTTTTTGAAGTGTACTGTAAGCAGATAGCTTGTTAAAGAATCCCAAAGCAGCAACTTCCCTGGTGGTCCAGTGGTTAAAGACTGTGGTTCCAATGCAAGAGGCATGGGTTCAATCCCTGGTTGGGGAACTAAGCTCTCACATGCTGTACAGTTTAAATATATATATATATATATATCATTCCTGTTTACCTACAAAGAGAGGGCTATGAATTTGTTTTGCTTTACTGCAAATTGTGTGTGTGTGTGTAAGTTGCTTCAGTCATGTCCGACTCTTTGCGACCCTGTGGACTATAGCACACCAGGCTCCTCTGTCTGTGCGATTCTCCAGGCAAGAATACTGGAATGGATTGCTATGCTCTCTTCCAAGGGATCTTCCAGACCCAGGGATTGAACCCACGTCTTTTATGTCTCCTGCATTGGCAGACAGGTTCTTTACCACTAGCACCACCTGTGTGCATCCAAAAAGGTACCCATCATTTTTCAGTGCCCTAATCTTCACCCAAACCAGTTCAATCTAAAAGGAAATCAATGTTGAATATTCACTGGAAAGTCTGTTGCTGAAGCTGAAGCTCCAATACTTTGACCACCTGATGTGAAGAGCTGAAACTCAATGGAAAAAGGCTCTGATGCTGGGAAAGACTGAAGGCAAAGGGAGAAGGGGGCAGCAGAGGATGAGATGGTTTGATAGCATCATCGAATCTGCCTGCAATGCAGGAGATCTGGGATCGATCTCTAGGTTGGAAAGATCCCCTGGAAAAGGGAATGGCTACCCACTCCAGTATTCTTGTCTGGAGAGTTCCATGGACACAGGAGACTGGTCAGTTATAGTCTATGGGGTCGACTTCATGACTGCACAACAACAATAACATCTTCACCTAAATATTCAATGCCTTGTGACCTAGATGTCACCTGGAAATTTTCTTCACTATCGTTCTTAATTATCTTCATAACTGGCTCAGACTCTAATTCCACACTGAGAAAGTCCAAAGCCTTTTCAGTTCAGTTCAGTTCAGTTGCTCAGTTTTATCCGACTTTCTGAGACCCCATGGACTGCAGCACACCAGGCTTCCCTGTCCATCATCAACTTCTGGAGCTTACTCAAAACTCATGTCCATCACATCGGTGATGCCATCCAACCATCTCATCCTCTGTCATCCCCTTCTCCTCCTGCCTTCAACTTTTCCCCTGCATCAGGGTCTTTTCCAATGAGTCAGTTCTTCTCAGAACTTTTTATTAAAAAGCCTTTTCAAGAATTCTTCAAATTACTGGTACTCTTGTATCCTCATATTTGTGTCTGGCCATGGACAACTTTTTCCATGTGTTTTCATAATGCAATTTGTTAACACAGATGTGAGGCTGTTATTCACATACTCCAAAAGGAAAAAGAGAGAGAAAGGTTAAAAAAAAAACAACAACAACTACTCACAAAATTATTTCTGGATGTTAGGAGTAGGTTGTGTGTGTGTTGGGCAGGGGCGGGGGGTGGGGGTTAGGGAGAAGACACTGAAAACATTTCCTGAATCAACATTTAACAGTCTTGTTGTTAAAATTATTTTTGGGCATCCTGTCACAGGAGTTTTGTCTCATCTCACTGACTCTTCTCATTCCTCTATTTCTTACTTCCTCCCACTCAGATTGCCTTAGAAACTGAAATAGTTTTTCTCCTCACCTTTGTAGACAGCAATACAGCTTTTTGCTAACTCTTACTGTCAAACGTTCCCACACAAACAATTCAGCCAAGCCCAAAGGGCTGCTATTCAACCTGTAACATTTGTTATTAACTATAGAGACCATAAATATTAAAAAAATTTTTTCTCTTATACTTTTCCGATTTTGTGACTTCTTGCTATCTTTCAGTACTCCCAGAGATGTAGCCCTTAAGTACAGTCTGTCAATTCTTTTATGAAGATGTAAGAATACTCTTCTAAAATCAAGGTTTATTCATCCCAAGGTAAAAACTTCTCAAATTCTACTATACTGTATCACCTTGCATGTATACTAAGTCGCTTCAGTTGTGTCCGACTTTTTGCGACCCTCTGGACTGTAGCCCACCATACTCTTCTGTCCATGGGATTTCATAGGCAAGAATACTGGAGTGGGTTGCCATTCCCTTCTCCAGGGGATCTTCCTGACCGAGGGATTGAACCTGGGTCTCCTCTCTTGTGGGCAGATTCTTTATTGTCTGAGCTACAAGGGAAGCCCCCACTATATGATATAGCCCTAAAGCCCAGATTGTTCTTTTTCTAATTATTTCCAGCAAAGTAGCTCATGTGTATTTGACTATGTTTTTTAACCTTTCTCTCAGTTTCCTTCATTTGAAACAGAATAATAACGATGTCCTCAGCATAAGTCTATGATAATGATTAAAAAAATAAATACACTTAGCACTGTATCTACATAGCACAAACAAGTGTTCAATGTATGCTAATAATTTTTATCTTCATTTTACTTATCATATATGGACCCAAGAGTCTCCTTGATCCTATAAAGTAAAGGAGGATAATGTTACTGATGTCAGTGAAGAGGTGGACAGGGGCTATTTGAAAATCTTACTGCAGGATTAAAACAGAGTTCCCTACAAAGTCCCATTTTTTCCCCTAATATCTGACTCCATACATAATTTAATATCTCTCTAGTGAAAGACTAGCAAAATAGAAGGACTCCCATGTTTTCTGCACGTACGTGTATACTTACATACACACAATGTATAAAAGAGAAGCCTAGACAGGGGATCAGAGAGATTTGGGAGAATATCCACGTGACATCTTTTCTGGCCATGTCTCAAAAACATCCAGATTTCCGAGCTTCCTCTTGGACATAAAGCCCATCTGTGACAATCTGGTTTCTCTGCATATTGAAGAGCACATTTTCTCTCCTGGGGAATAGTGGGAGCATACATTGCCAACGTGCTGGCAGAGCCTGCTTGGGAAGCCACGCTCCTCTTTTTCTTTGGCTCTCAGAAGTGACTTATAGTCAACAGTTGCCTTCGTCAAGTGGAGAAGACAAGCAATGTGTCTTAAATAGCACTCTTATAATTAGAAATATGCACACAAAGATTAATTTTGGAATCTTTGCGTTTTTTTTTTTTCCCTGAAGAGCATAATTTCCTAAAATCTGGGGGGAAAAGTTTATGTTCTCACTACCTTTTTGAAAAAATAAGTCTCAAGAAGCCTTCTTGTTCCCTCAAATTTCATCTTGCAACCTGAATTGTTTTAAGTTAAGCATAAACGCTAAATGAAAATAGTAAGAAAAACTGGGCAAATTTTTGATCACCCATATGATGGAGAAATCCATATTTAAAGAATAATACAAATCAATGAGAAAAAGGAGTGATCCATTACAGAAAAAAAAAAATCTAATTATGAAAGAATAGCAAGTGACTGAAGAATATGAAAAATGTTCATCTTACTAGTAATCTAAAATAATCAAATTTAAGACTAACAATGATTCATTTTGCCTAAGATATTTGCTGATACTAATGATTCAATAAAAAGAAAAACACGTGATTTTGCTGATGGGAGTAGTAAATTGACACTCCCCCTGGTGACTCAGATCGTAAAGAATCTGCCTGCAATGCAGGAAACCTGAATTCTACACCTGGGTCAGGAAGATTCCCTGGATAAGGGAATGGCTACCCACTCCAGAATTTTTGCCTGGAGAATTCCATGGAAAGAGGAGCCTGACGGGCTGAAGTCCATGGGGTTGCAAAGAGTCAGGTATGATTGAGCAAATAACACTTTCATTTTTTTCACTTTCTTAATAGCACAGGAGGATAAGTTGGTTCAGATTTTGTAAAAAGCAAATTGACAATATGTTCAAAGTTTTATCCTTTGATCCCAAAATTTCCTTTGTAGGAAAAGTATCTAAGAAATATTTAACTATGTATCTCTAGTGATACTTACTGGAGTAATATTTTGTAATAAAAAAATGATAAAGTCAATATCCAAAAGACTAGATTTGTTAAAAGTAATATGGCACATTCTTAATATGGACTACTGTGTAGAAGTTAAAAATGATAATTTAGAAAGATTATGTATGATATGAAAAAATATTTGTAACACTTTTAAGAGTGGATAAAGGCGAGAAAGCCATCTCCCTAGTTAAGCTTCTTCTTTACTTAACACAATGCAAATTTTCATCACTCTTCAAATACCCTATCCTACACACTCTCTTCAACCACAGGGAAAATTCTCAGCTCTTGAACAGAAAAGAATATGCCAGACAGGTCCTCTCTCCATTTCTACCTTGACACCTACAGTTTCCTGACTTAACACCCACAGCGTTTTAACTCTCTCTCATGACAACCTCCCTGTCCATCACCAACTCCCGGAGTTCACTCAAACTCATGTCCATCGAGTTGGTGATGCCATCCAGCCATCTCATTCTCTGTCGTCCCTTTCTCCTCCCACCCCCAATCCCTCCCAGCATCAGACTCTTTTCCAGTGAGTCAACTCATCGCATGAGGTGGCCAAAGTATTGCAGTTTCAGCTTTAGCATCAGTCCTTCCAGTGAACACCCAGGATTGATCTCCTTTAGAATGGACTGGTTGGATCTCCTTGCAGTCCAAGGGACTCTCAAGAGTCTTCTCCAGCACCACAGTACAAAAGCATCAATTCTTCATCGATCAGCTTTCTTCACAGTCCAACTCTCACATCCATACATGACCACTGGAAAAACCATAGCCTTGACTAGATGGACCATTGTTGGCAAAGTAATGTCTCTGCTTTTTAATATGCTATCTAGGTTGGTCAAGTTAAATAAGCAGGGTGACAATATACAACCTTGACGTACTCCTTTTCCTATTTGGAACCAGTCTGTTGTTCCATGTACAGTTCTGACTGTTGCTTCCTGACCTGCATACAGGTTTCTCAAGAGGCAGGTCAGGTGGTCTGGGATTCCCATCTCTTTCAGAATGTTCCATAGTTTATTGTGATCCACACAGTCAAAGGCTTTGGCATAGTCAATGAAGCAGGAATAGATGTTTTTCTGGAACTCTCTTGCTTTCTCCATGATCCAGCAGATGTTGGCAATTTGATCTCTGGTGCCTCTGCCTTTTCTAAAACCTGCTTGAACATCTGGGAGTTCACAGTTCACATATTGCTGAAGCCCGGCTTGGAGAATTTTGAGCATGACTTTACTAGCGTGTGAGATGAGTGCAATTGTGTGGTAGTTTGAGCATTCTTTGGCATTGCCTTTCTTTGGGAATGAAGACTGACCTTTTCCAGTCCTGTGGCCAGCGCTGAGTTTTCCAAATTTGCTGGCATATTGAGTGAGGCACTTTCACAGCATCATCTTTCAAGATTTGAAATAGCTCCACTGGAATTCCATCACCTCCACTAGCTTTGTTTGTAGTGATGCTCTCTAAAGCCCACTTGACTTCACATTCCAAGATGTCTGGCTCTAGGTGAGTGATCACGTTATCATGACTATCTTGGTCGTGAAGATCTTTTTTGTACAGTTCTTCTGTGTATTCCTGCCACCTCTTCTTAATATCTTCTGCTTCTGTTAGGTCCATACCATTTCTGTCCTTGATCGACCCCATCTTTGCATGAAATGTTCCCTTGGAATCTCTAATTTTCTTGAAGAGATCTCTTGTTTTTCCTATTCTTTTGTTTTCCTCTATTTCTTTGCATTGATTGCTGAGGAAGGCTTTCTTATCTTTCCTTGCTAGTCTTTGGAACTCTGCATTCAGATGCTTATATCTTTCCTTTTCTCCTTTGCTTTTCGCTTCTCTTCTTTTCACAGCTATTTGTAAGGGCTCCTCAGACAGCCATTTTGCTTTTTTGCATTTCATTTCCATGGGGATGGTCTTGGTCCCTGTCTCCTGTACTATGTCACGAACCTCCATCCAGAGTTCATCAGGCACTCTATCTATCAGATCTAGTCCCTTAAATCTATTTCTCACTTCCACTGTATAATCATAAGGGATTTGATTTAGGTCACATCTGAATGGTCTAGTGGCACAGACGCGAGAGACGCCGGCTCCGGTGGCGCAGACGCGAGAGACACGGCGCAACCCACCATGCAAAGAAGCAAGGCCAAGAGGAATAGGCGGTGGCTGCACGGGGAAACTGCAATACTTTGGCCACCTCATGCGACAAGTTGACTCACTGGAAATGCTCTGATGCTGGGAGGGATTGGGGGCAGGAGGAGAAGGGGATGACAGAGAATGAGATGGCTGGATGGCATCACCGACTCGATGGACATGAGTTTGAGTGAAGTCCGGGAGTTGGTGATGGACAAGGAGGCCTGGCATGCTGTGATTCATGGGGTCGCAGAGAGTCGGACACGACTGAGCAACTGAACTGAACTGAACTGCTCTGGTGCAGGAGGGCCGAGAGGAGCTACTCCACGTTCAAGGTCAGGAGGGGCGGCCTTGAGGAGATACCCCTCATCCAAGGTAAGGTGCAGCTGCTGCGCTTTGCTGGAGCAGCTGTGAAGAGATATCCCATGACCACGGTAAGAGAAACCCAAATAAGACGGTTGGTATTGCAAGGGGACATCAGAGGGCAGACACACTGAAATCATAATCACAGGAAACTAGTCGATCTGATCACATGGACCACAGCCGAATGGAGAAGGGAATGGCAAACCACTTCAGTATACTTGCCTTGAGAATCCCATGAACAGTATCAAAAGGCAAAATGATAGGATACTGAATGAGGAATTCCCCAGGTCGGTAGGTGCCCAGTATGCTACTGGAGATCAGTGGAGAACTAACTCTAGAAGGAATGAAGGGATGGAGCCAAAGCAAAAACAATACCCAGTTGTGGATGTGACTGGTGATAGAAGCAAGGTCCGGTGCTGTAAAGAGCAATATTGCATAGGAACCTGGAATGTTAGGTCCATCAATCAAGGCAAATTGGAAATGGACAAACAGGAGATGGCAAGAGTGAACGTCGACATTCTAGGAATGTGAACTAAAATGGACTGGAATGGATGAATTTAACTCGGATGAACATTATATCTACTACTGTGGGCAGGAATCCCTTAGAAGAAATGGAGTAGCCATCATGGTCAACAAGAGTCCGAAATGCAGTACTCGGATGCAATCTTAAAAATGACAGGATGATTTCTGTTCGTTTCCAAGGCAAACCATTCAATATTACAGTAATCCAGGCCTATGCCCCAACCAGTAATGCTGAAGAAGCCAAAGTTGAACGGTTCTATGAAGACCTACAAGACCTTTTAGAACTAACACCCAAAAAAGATGTCCTTTTCATTCTAGGGGACTGGAATGCAAAAGTAGGAAGTCAAGAAACACCTGGAGTAACAGGCAAATTTGGCCTTGGAGCACGGAATGAAGCAGGGCAAAGGCTAATAGAGTTTTGCCAAGAGAATGCACTGGTCATAGCAAACACCCTCTTCCAACAGCACAAGAGAAGACTCTACACATGGACATCACCAGATGGTCAACACCGAAGTCAGATTGATTATATTCTTTGCAGCCAAAGATGGAGAAGCTGTATACAGTTAGCAAAAACAAGACCAGGAGCTGACTGTGGCTCAGATCATGAACTCCTTATTGCCAAATTCAGACAATGGAAGAGGCACCCCTAATTCTAGCCTCAAGCTCATTCTGCCCTCTGGGCTTTTGGTAGCTGTCTGCCCACGCGTAATGTATAAGGGACAAGGCAAAGTTCAAATGGAAACTCAAATGTTTGTGTCTAAATATTTTAGTTACAAATCAAGATAACTCTTATGTAAAATATGTTCCTACCCTTCTGATGAACAATATGCCTCCCTGAGGAAGTGAGAAGCAAGTTGGAATTAAATTCTGGGACGTTCTGAACCAGAATGAGGAGATACTCTCAAGATTTTGCCCCTTCTCTTCCCACTGCAGGCTGTGCCCCACACTCTGAAGGGCCCTCACACACAGTTCAAGTTCTATGCAGCCTTCATGGCAGCCACCTTGGACCTCCTTCTGGCTTAGATGTGACACATGCCTGCTATGTGCCCTTCTGAGGGAAGAAAGATTCTGAAAAAAGGCGCGTGGACCCCAGAGGAAGGCTCTGCAGGGTCGTCAAAGCTGGAGGTGGGCTTCAGATTGGCCCCGAGTGAGCACCACACAGACACAATCCCTCGGTCCTCAGATTCTGCCTGCCCTTCAGGGAGGAGAACCATCAGGGGAGAACCGGCGCAGCCCCCAGATCTGGTTTCTGTCTTCCCCAGTTACAACTTGACCTTGGCTGCTTGGTGGAGAGAGGTCACCCTATACATAAAGACGAGTTCTACTTCCTGATTTGAATACGAGGCTTGTGATTTTTGGTTGAAGAACAAACAAAAATGTGATCATTTCACAAGTGATGTGTCTTATTTCATATGTTTTGAACTCTTCTATCTTATCTATAGTAGGAAATTTACTCTACACAAAAATTCCACCTCCCCAGTGAACTTCATGGAATTGTTATTCACTTGTATGAATCTCTTAAAAAAGAATACCTCCTATTTATACCTTTTTAGTGAGTATTTTCAGAGAAGGCAATGGCAAGCCACTCCGGTACTCTTGCCTTGAAAATCCCATGGATGGAGAAGCCTGGTAGGCTGCAGTCCGTGGGATCGCTAAGGGTCAGACACGACTGAGCGACTTCACTTTCACACATTGGAGGAAATGGCAACCCACTCCTGTGTTCTTGCCTGGAGAATCTCAGGGACGGGGGAGCCTGGTGGGCTGCCGTCAGTGGGGTCACAGAGAGTTGGACACGACTGAAGTGACTTAGCAGCAGCAGCAGTGAGTATTTTAATTCTTGGACTCTCTCTTTTTAAAAATTTTATTACTTTAAATAGAGGATGATTATTCCAGTTGGAGGATAAATGCTTTACACTATTGTGTTGGTTTCTTCTGTACACCGTGATCTCTCCCAAAGGTGAGTATTCACCTGTCATCTAGTGTTGAAGGCCTTGAACTCAAAAGGTAGGGGGTGATTGAATAAAAGGTTAGATAATTTGTTAGGAAGTAATCGAAGCACAGAGTAACCTGCCCATCATGAAGATGACTGTCTGCAGGAAGCAGATTCAGGAATAACTTTTTTTTTTTCTTCTACAGTGTAATTTTGAGAAGAAATGCTGCTGCTTGCTGGTGCCTTGTTTGCCAAAAAATATTTAACTCATAGAAAAAATGTCTGGGCACTCACAATGTGTTCCAGAAGTATCTTTCAACAGAGCAATGCAACTGCAAGGTTGTCAAGACAAGTGGAAACAGATAAGAATGAGTCAATGTGGTATTTAAGCAAGTTAGAATTAGAAAGTGAGGATGGATTCATAGTGGCTACATATCGCTTCAATTGATTTAATAAATACATCTGCAGAATTTTTAAAAAAGGATGTTTTATCCAGCAGTCCTATTGTTAACCTTAGGACTTTTCAATCCCTAGCTTTCTGATCTTTTTTTTTTTTTTTTCCAATTTGGGAATTAGAACAGACCATTGTCCTGATGGACTAATGCACATCACTATGACCGGGCAGACAAAACTGGTCCCGTTTCCACCACAGCAATTTTATGAATTGGTCTGAAGTTACAAATACTCTGAGCACCCAAGATATCCTGGGAGTCTCAATGGTGTGAGTCTGTGTCTCCATGTTTCTATGGTAACTCCAACACACATAATAAGCCAAGGGATCAGAAATAAATCAGTCGTTATGTTCTTAATTTCCTTATGAAAAACTCCAGGTGATGAGGTGTGTGCATGTATGTATTTTAACTGCAAACCAAGCTTCAGATAACAGTGTGAATTATATATACAATATACATGCCACACACAGGGAAAAATGTGTGTATATTCTACAAGAATCCCACATGTATGTATTACACTGTACACATGGAAAAAGAAGCACTGACTTCATAAAATGCTGAAAGCTATTCAGGCTATCTCTACACCCGGCAGTAAACCGGCAGAGTGTAAATAAAGTACGTGAGAAAAAGCACAGGATCAAATCAGCAGATGCAGGTTTAAAACTAGCTCAGAGATTTTCCTGGTCTTTGATATTTTGGAAATCTGTGTTCTCTAATGACCACTTTCATATAAGGCTACTTCCAGTGTCAAGGCAGAGGTAGTATTTATAATTCTCTAACATATGATAGAATGGGAAACCAGAAGAAATGCAGCTGAAATTCTGGTAACTAGCATCCTTGGGCCTGTTCTTCCTGACAGCTGCGGGGTGTCTCAACGCTTCCCAAGAGACCACAGCTGAGTCCTGAGTCCTTCACCTGGAGAGTAGACTCGGGGCTTTGCATTCCCGTCCCAAGTCGACTCCAGCCCCTTCACAGAGGCCCTGCCAGCGGGAAATCTCCTTTAAACAACATGGGGGCCGCCTGCGGGCCGGGTCCTGGTCCTGGCAGGCGGACTGTGGGCTCCCCGGGAAGGCAAACAGGAGCCCAAAGGATGGTCCCAAGGTCTGGGGTGTGTAGGGCAGCAAGCGTGGATCTGATGGAGGCAAGTAGCAGAGGATGCCGGGGTCGCGCTGGTGGCTGCCAGCCTCTCAGAAAACCAGAACAGCGGAGTCCACTGCGGGTGGCACGGCATGAACCACATTCTCGCAAGGAGGCCGACCGCAAGGGCTCTTGGGAGATCACAGCCCCACACCCACCCCCGCCTCTCTGTTTTAATATCTTCATTTTTTTAAGATTTTTTAAAATGTAGATCATTTTTAAAATCTTTATTGCATTTGTTATATAATATTGTTTCTGGTTTATGTTCTGAGGTTCTTTTGGATGCAAGGCATGTGGGCTCTTAACTCCCCCACCAGGGATCAAACTCACAGCCCCTGCATTGAAAGGTGAAGTCTTACCCACTTGACCACCAGGGATGTCCTTCTTTGGCTCTCTTATGTACTATAAATATTTTCCCAGTTTATCGTTTGTATTTGCATAGTTTTATATATAATCGTTAACATCTTATGTACACTTCTACATATATTTTTGTTTTTGCAGTGTTGTGCATTAAGGGTCATATGTCAAATCTCTTTCCATGCCTCTTCCTCCTCCCCCAAGGTTATGTGTTCTAGGTTTTCTTCATGGACTTTAAATCATCCCACATCTACATTTAATTATCTGATTTATTGGCGTTTATTTTTACAATACTCTGTGAAATAGTATCCAACCTTTTCTTCCAGAACTTAACCAGATGTTATAATTTAATCTGTTGATTAACTGCTTTTCTACTTTCTTTAATTATTTTCTATTAAAGTATAATACACAAAGAGACTGCATAAATCATAAAAATGCAGCTCAATGAATTATCACTAAGTGAACACATTCATGAAAATACCTCAATAGCTCAAGAAACAGAACACTGCCAGCACCTAGGACACCCACTGCCAGGCTTTTTCTTAGTCACTATGTTTCTTCCCCACGAAAGGTTACTGCTATATGTACAGATGAACCCATATATTCTCTTGTGATGTGCCCTCTTTCACTTCAAGTTATACATGTGAAATTCAAGTTGTGCTAATGTATATTTTGTTGTCTAGTATTTTATTATTTGAATATTTCACAATTTATCTCTTCTGCCATTGGTGGACATTTGGGTTGTTTCCAACTTTGGGCTAGATTACTACTGTAAACATTCTTGTACATAAAAAAAAAAAAATATATATATATATATATATATATATATATACACATTTCTGTTAAGTATACATGTACATAAGGATGGAATTGCTGGACCATGTCGTAAAATTTTGCCAAACAGTTTTAAGGTGATAAATTTGCATTACTTTCAGCATGAGAATTTCAGGTATTCAGTATCTTCAGCAGTATATATTATTGTTACTCTTTTTAAGCTTAGCACTTTTGGTGAATGTATTGACTTATTTAGCTATAGTTTTCACTTATGTTATGACTAGTAAAGTTGAGAACACTTTCATAGATGTATTGGCCGTTGGATATCATTTTTTTGTAAAGTGTATGTTTAATTCTATTGCCCACTGTTTCAGTGGATTCTATGTCTTATTGGTTTATTGGAACTTTTATGCATTCTGGAAAAAAATTCCTTTGTGTTTATGTATATATATGTCACAATATCTTAGTATATTCTGTGACGATTTTTTCACCCTTTATATGTTTCCTAGGTCTGATGTGACAAACTACCATAGACTTGGTGGCTTGAAACAGCAGATTTTTTTCTCTCTCACAGTTCTGAAGGCCATAAGGCCAAAGTCAAAGTGCAGGTAAGGTGGGTTCCTTCTGAATGATTCTGAGGAAAAATTGATTCTGTGCCTCTCTCCTAGTTTCTGGTGACTCCGGGTGTTCTTTGCTTTCTTTGACTTTCCTTGTAGACATATCTGAATCCATATTAACATTGTGGTGGTTTAATCTCTAAGTCAAGTCCAGCTCTTGCAACCCCATGGATTGTAGTCTGCCAGGCTCCTCTGTACATGGGATTCTCCAGCCAGGAATACTGGAGTGGGTTGCCATTTCCTCCTCCAGGGGATCTTCCCAACCCAGGGATCAAACCCAGGTCTCCTGCACTGCAGGCAGATTCTTTACTGACTGAGCTCTGAGGGATATTAACATTATCCCTGGTGGAACCGTCTCTGTCTCTGCAAAGTTCTCTCTTCTGTGCCTCCATGTCTGTTCCTCGTCTTCTTTATTTCCCATCATTGGACTCGGGGCCCACCCTAATCCATGATGATCCCATCCTGAAATCTTCAAATCAATCACATCTTTGCCATGTAAGGTTAGTTAATATTCATGGGTTCCAGGTGACCTGAATTTGAAGAAATACCATTAAACCACTACATTCTCATAATTGTATTTTTTCCCTCATGGTTGGCTCCTTTCTTTGCATCCCTTTAAAGAAGTCTTTTCCTCCTCCCTTACTCTTACCATCATGAAGATATTCTCCTATGTTATATTCTAGAGACGCTAACACATTTAGATATACCATCCATCAGCAGTTAATAGTTGTGCAAGGTAAAGCAAAGGGTCAAATTTCACTCCACTTCAAACAGACATTTAGCTGACGAAGGAACTCTTTATTAGACCATTCTTTTTGCACTATTCTGTAGTATCAGTCATAAATTAATGCCAATTAAGTGCTCTTTCTGGACATTTCTGAAAGATTTGTCCATTGGTCAGTCCTTAGATCATTCCCACAGTATCTTAATTACTGTAGGTTTATAGGTCCTGATATCCAATAGTGGAAGGTCTCTTTCTTTTTCAAGATTGTCATGACTATAGGTGGTTCCTTCCATTTCCATGTAAATTATAAAATCATCTTATTTTGCTTTTCCCAAAATGCTTGAATTTTGATTACGGTTGCATTGAATCTTACATCAATTTTAGGGTACACTGAAATTTTTACCATATTGGAAGTGTATATTCTTCC
Organism: Moschus berezovskii; assembly: GCF_049115385.1. Lineage (NCBI taxonomy): Eukaryota > Metazoa > Chordata > Mammalia > Artiodactyla > Moschidae > Moschus > Moschus berezovskii. Next base: position 87,645,573 of record NC_142462.1, read on the forward strand.
TTTTTAAGTCTTTATCATCCTCAACAATGTTTTAGATACTGTGAAGGACTTTTGAATACCTTTTGTTATGTTTATTCCTGTGTATCAGATGTTTTGATATCATTTTAATGGCATATTTAAAAATTTTGCCAATTTCTAATTGTCTCTGTAGATATTCTTAATTTGGTTTCCATAGATCTTGCTGATTTATTTGTTAATTATAATGGGTTATTAGCAGATTATTTTAGGTCATTACATACAATCATCTGAGAATAGTGAGAATTTTACTTCTAGCTTCTTAATCTTTTTCCTTTTATTTCTGTCTCTTGTTTTATTTCACTGTCTAGGACTTCTAACATAATATTGAATAGAAATAAAGTGGGCAGAAATCTTTATCTGGTTCCCAGTATCAGAAACCTTCTAACGTTTTAACAGTGTACCATTCAGAGATCTGCTGGAAGTTTTTTTTTGTAAGCATTCCAAGTTAAGGAGTTAATTCTCTTCTCTCCTTAACTTACTGAGAATTTTCCCCCCAATGAGTAGATGGGTTTGGTCAAATGCTTTCTCCACTCTTATTGTTAAATAAATTTTTCTTTTTTTTTCTTAATTTGGTCATTTATATTGTAAATCAATATAATGGCTTTAGTATTATTGATTCCATTTTATTATAATTGTTAATATACTCCTATGTCATTACTTTTTACATTTAGCTGTATTATTAATTTTTTTCAGTCTGCTGTATTATTAAATTTTTTCAGTCTTTGCTGTATTATTAAATTTTTTCAGTCTTTGCATTTCAGTCTTTGCTGTTCTTTTTACTAATTTCTTTAGATGAATACTTAGATCATTGTTTTCTCGTCTTTCTTCTTTTCTAACATGTATATTTAAGTTTCATATAAGCATAGTTTTAGCTGCATTTGACAAATTATTATGTCATAATTTGCCATATTAGTCTAGAAGCAGAATCCCTCCTTGTCACAACTTTTAATTCCACATTCTTTTGTATACTTGATTCTGCTTCAGGACTTGCTATCCTATTGTTTTTCTGTTTAATCCTGCAGCTGTCTCACCTTATTTACTTTTCTTCCCTTTATAAGATGATCTAATGACTCACAAAGCAATGCCCTCTTCTATGCAGTATTTGCAAAGAATTCTCTTGACTCTTTTAGGGTACTCATTCACAAGTATAATTTTGTCAGATTCTCTAAAAATAATTCATTAGACATATGTTTTGAGTGGAATTAAAAATACAGATTATGAAGAAGTGACATACTCGCAATATTGAGTTTTTATGCTCAGGAATATATCTTTTCAATATAGTCCTCAATAAATAATTATCAATAATTGTTTACATCATTTTCCAATAAATATTTATAAATTTTAATATGGATCTTACATTTTTCTTATTAACCTTTTCCCCCCTAGGAATTATTTGTAAAAAAAATTGTAAAATTTGTAAATTATTTGTAAAAAATTATTTTTTTTTTCTATTTTAGCATTAACTAGTAACCACTAGCACTAACTAGTGACTATTACGGGTCCCCTCCACTGCAGGCGGTGGGGCTGTGGCATGCTGGCCCTGGAGTAAGGGCTGGGTCGTGGGAGGCTCCAGGAGTGGCCTGGGGCCAGCGTCCCAGGCGTCGAGGGACTGTCCACATGTGTGTGGTGGTATGACCCCCTGCTTGTTTCCCTGGTGGTCTGGCCATGTCCAAGTATTTCTGGTCCCTGATCATTTTGAATTGCGGTGTTGAAGAAGACTCTTGAGAGTCTCTTGGACTGCATGGAGATCCAAGTCCATCCTAAAGGAAATCAGTCTTGAATATTCATTGGAAGGACTGATGCTAAAGCTGAAACTCCAATACCTTGGCCACCTGATGTGAAGAACTGACTCATCAGAAAAGACCGTGATGCTGGGAATGATTGAAGGCCGGAGGAGAAGAGGGTGGCAGAGGATGAGATGGCTGGATGGGATCACAACTCGATGGACATGAGTTTGAGCAAGCTCGGGAGGTTGGTGATGGACAGGGAAGTATGGCGTGCTGCAGTCCATGGGGTCTTATAATTGGACATGACTGAGTAACTGAACTGAACTGAGTGACTACTAATATATAGGAAAATTCACTGACTTCAATATTGACTTTTGAACTTGCTAATTTTTTTAGCTAATTTTTCTGACTTTTCCAGATAAAAATCATATCACCTGCATGTAGTGTAATTTTCTCCTCTTTTTCCATCTTTACACTGTTCACTCTCCAGTTTCTTACTGCATTAATTAATCCCTCTCAAACATGTTGAGAACTCAGTGATATCAGGCTTAGTTTTGTCCTGACTTTAATAGGAATGTTTTCAGTATTTCCCTATTAATTACAATAGAGTGGTAGGTATTTATTGTATTAAACAAGTCATTTTATATTTTGGTTTCATAAAAGTTTCCATTTAGGCATTTATTTTAAAATCTGGATGAATGATTAATTTTACAAATACTTTTTCTGCCTCTGTAACTCCAGGATCTCAGTTCTAAGTAAAACTAAGTCTAACTGCTCCTGTGTATCACAGATCATGCCCAGGAGAGGGGAACCAAGCCTGCAAAACCTCATGAAGTTGAGGGGGAGAAGCATCTCCAGGAAGACCAACCAAATCATTCTATAAATCAGTGCAACAAGATCACTGTTGAATGCTAGGTGACCCAGCTGATTTCCCCAGCACAGCTACCCTGCAGCCCCAGAGCTGGGGCGTGATACCATCACTGCCCCTACTTCTTAGCCCTGCCTACTTAATTTGGATTTAAACCTGGCATCAGTGTGGTTGGTTAATCCTAGGATGTGTACTCATGTCCTGGATGCCAGAGAAGCTGCTTCTCTGGTAGCTCAGCTGGTAAGGAATCTGCCTGCAATGCAAGAGACCACAGTTCAATTCCTGAGTCAGGAAGATCACCTGGGGAAGGGATTGGCTACTCACTCCAGTATTCTTGGGCTTCCCTCGTGGCTCAGATGGTAAAGAACCCACCTGCAATATGGGAGACCTGGGTTGAAAAGATCCCCTGGAGGAAGGCATGGCAACCCACTCCAGTATTCTTGAGTGGAGAATCCCCGTGGACGGAGGTGTCTGGGAGGCTACAGTCCATGGGGTCACAAAGAGTGGGACACAACAGAGCGACTTTCACTTTCACTTCACACCAGTACTCACAAGGTACAGGATTCTCCAAATGTGTGTAAATGGTTCTGATGCTGGGCGGTCACTCACACAGTCAAAAAGTTGACATCTCCACATTAATAGCAATTTTTGAATGGATTGTCTCCTTTATTCTACTAATGTGAAATATATATATATAATATATGTATATTGTCATTATTATTATTAAAGTCTCCAATGCTGTATATCTGGAAAATGCCAAAGGTTGAATTTAGTATGTTAAAAGCTATGAGATTTCAGCAAGAACTGATTGCTGTTCCATGAACATAAGTGACAGAGATAGCAAATGAATTCTTTTTAGAGGGTGTGTAAGAGAAGCCCTTCCAGCTTGGTAAGGCTGTCACAGTGTTTGTTAACTTACCTATGTTGGGTATATCAGGAAAGCATCTGTCCAGAGTTGAAAACTGGAGGTGTTTGTTTTAATGCACACAGTGGATTTCTTCTTAATTGAGCCAGTTCATTCATGTTTGCCATAGTTCCCCAAATTCCCAGGCCTTGTCATATATTCACATCATCTAAAACCCTGCAAGCATTTAGAAATAGACTTTCCTTTTATGGTACCATGTTTTGATTCTTTTTTGAGCTTTGAAAATTATAGCAATAGTACATGCATGTTGTTTAATGTCAAACAGTACATTATTATATATAGTATATAATTTTATATATATATATATATATATGTACATATATAAATATGTATAACAAAGCTGAGACTTTCCTGGTCATCCAGTGGCTGAGACTCCTAGCTCCCAATACAGGGGGCCCAAGTTCCATCCCTGGTCAGGGAACTAGGTCCCATATGCCACAAATAAAGATCCCACATGATGCAAGTAAAGATGCCAGGTGCTGCAACTAAGAGCTGGTACAGCCGAATGAAAAAATAAATAAACCAAATATTTTAAAAATAGCTACAAAAATATGTACAAGTTAATCCTCTTCCTGACACTTAACGCATCCCTTTGAGGTAACCAGTGTTAATAGCATGCTATGTGCTAGCCCTTCTTCATACATAATCTTTCAAACATATTTGCTTTCTTTATATCTTTGCTTGCTTTTACTGGCATGGAATTCTACTATAGTCAGTCAACAAATTGTTTTTCCTTTAAGGTTTTACTGTGGAAAATCTCAAACATATATAGGCACAGAGAGGATACTATGATCATTCAGTTGGTAAAGAATCTGCCTGCAGTGCAGGAGACCCTGGTTCAATTCCTGGGATAGGAAGATCCTCTGGAGAAGGGATAGGCTACCCATTCCAGTATTCTTGGGCTTTCCTTGTGGCTCAGCTGATAAAGAATCCGCCTGCAATGCAGGAGACTTGGGTTCAGTCCCTGGATTGGAAAGATCCCCCGGAGAAGGGAAAGACTACCCACTCTAGTATTCTGGTCTGGAGAATTCTGGACAGTACAGACCATGGGGTTGCAAAGAGTCAGAGATGACCGAGCAACTTTCACTTGCACTTTCATGTACCCAACACAGAGCTTTAACAATTAATCAGTTCCAGGTCAATCTTGGTTCAAACTCCACCTTCACTTCTCCACACTCCTCCATATCTTGGATGATTTTATTTTAATATGTAGAATTACCCCCCACACTTTAATGTAAAAAATTCCAAACCTATAAAAAGTGTTGGCAGGCTAGTATAATGAAAAATCCATCTGTTCATCATCTGGATTTCCCAGTGGTTTTTTCATCCTAGATAGGCTTCCCTGTAGCTCAGTTGGTAAAGAAACTGTCTGCAATGCAGGAGACCCTGGCCTGATTCCTGGGTTGGGAAGATCTGCTGAAGAAGGGATAGGCTACCCACTCCAGTATTCTTGGGCTTCCCTTGTGGTTCAGCTGGTGAATAATCCACCTGCAATGCAGGAGACCTGGGTTCAATCTCTGGATTGGGAAGATCCCATGGAGAAGGGAAAGGCTACCCACTCCAGTATTCTGGCCTAGAAAATTCACAGAGTCGGACACAACTGAGCAACCTACTCACTTTCAGCCTAGACGATATTTTATGGAGTTCTCCATCCTATCTCTATTTTTTCTCCCCTAATTTCTTGATGCACGCACACACTCACATATATTACTTTGCATAATTACTCATTTTTATAGAATACCACTGATGTGCAGAAGCAAGAGCTGGCCGAGATGCTTAAAGCAAGGTGACCAAGTTCACCCAAACAGAAGGATTGAACCAAAACAGTTGCCAAAGGGGGAAACAGGAAAGATACTGTGTAACAGTGGTTAAAGGAAGGCACTCTCTCATGCTTAGCTGGAGGAACTCCAAAAATCTCTTCTGCTAAAGTTGCTTGCAGACACCTAGCTTTGGGCCCAGACAGCTGTCTATACGAAGCAGACTCACACTCCCAGGGAAGAGAGGACCCCGAAACATGAAGTCTTGGTCTGAGCTCAGGAGAGCCAATGGCCAATTGCTGGCCGCTTTCCTTTAATAAACTGTTGGAACAGTAAGTCATTCCAAGCCAACTATTTTTAGATTGTTCCAACTGCCTTTTGAATTGGGCAAAGTTTATCACTAATACTGCATTTTTTGTCAGTTCTCCTTGTATTTCTAATTGTGCTTTATATACTTTTTAAAAATATTACTAGGCACATCAAACTTCACAGTTACAGCTTCCTTGTACATTTCAGTTTTTATAATAGAGAAACCATCCAATTCGATCCTGACTAATAACAAGTAGCTGGAGAAAGAAATGGTAACCCACCCACTCCAGTATTCTTGCCTGGGAAATCCTATGGGCAGAGGAGACTGGCAGGCTACAGTCCATGGGGTCACAAGAGTTATACACAACTTAGCGACGAAACCAACACCACCAGTAACAAGTAGCATGTGTGTGCATGCTAAGTCGCTTCAATCATGTCAGTATCTTTGGATCCCTATTAGCTATAGCCTGCCAAGCTCCTCTGTCCATGGGATTCTCCAGGCAAGAATACTGGAGTGGGTTGCCATCCCCTCCTCCAGGTATCTTCCCCACCTAGGGATTGAACCCATATCTCTTATGTCTCCTGCACAAGTAGTATATGTATTACCTAAGTTTCTTTGAGCAGATCTCACTCAACACCCTGTAGCAGCAGGAAACAAGCCTTCTAGATCTGAGAAAATTTGAATACCAGCTCTTTCTCTCCAGTTCCATTTTCCTATCTTGGACAATGATGCAATATACCATGGACTAAGCCCCATTTAGCTGGTGTTTAGATTTCCTTTCCAGATTCAGATATGAGGGGGATAATGGTGTTTGTAGTTTTTGAGTTGAAATCTGCATCAACCAGTTTTAACAACATCCATGCCCAACATATTTTTGTTTGCATTTCCCTGATAAGCTGGTAGCCATTATAGTAGGTTTAATGTATCCTTTCATTCAGGTTTGTTTGATTTAACTTTGTATTTGTTACTGGTTGTTGCACAACAAATTACCCAAACTTTAGTGGCTTAAACAGTAACCACTTATTATGTTACAGTTTCAGTGTGTCAGTAATTCAGGAGTGGCTTAGTTGCTGCTCAGACTCAAGGTCTCATGAGGTTATACTTAAGCTGTCCCCCAGGGCTGCAGTAATTTGAAAGCTAGCCCGAGGCTGGAGAATTTGCTTTCAAGATGATTCTCTCTCATGCCTCCATGACAAGTCAGGACTGGTTGCCAGAAGGATGCCTCATTTCCTCATCATGGGACTCTTCCACAGAAGTGCTTAAAAGTGTGTCCTCATGACATGGTCACCAATATCTAGTTCTTCTCTCCTTCTTGGACACAAAACTAGCTACATTTCAGGCAAATATCCCTTCCCCAACCCTCATCAGTTGTAACCTTGTGACTACCCATTGGAAAGTCAGCCCAGGCCATGAAATGGCCAACATCCTCTTCCCCATGCTAACTCTCTTTCCTCCTCTGTATGGCTAGAAGTGAAGGTCTCCAAAATGCTTGGGAAAAGTCCAGATTCCTGAGGAGAGCCATCCAGCCAGAAGATCTGCCCTGGACTTTGGGTCTAGTGCAGATATAGACCTAAATCTCTGCTGTGCTAGGCTTCAGGGATTTGGCTACAGCAACTACTTTCTTACTTGCTTAGTCAGACTAACACAGTACAGTACATGTGTGTATGATAAGTTGCTTCAGTCATGTCTCTTTGTGACCCCATGGACTGTAGTCTGCCAGGCTTCTCTGTTCATGGGATTCTCCAAGCAAGAATACTGGAGTGGGTTGCCATGACTTCCTCTATGGGATCTTCACAACCCAGGGATTGAACCCATATCTCTTATGTCTCCTGCATTGGTAGGCGGGTTCTTTACCACTAGTGCCACCTGTGAAGCCCACAGTACAGTACAGTTACCTTCAATTTTCAAGTGTTCTTTACATTTCTCTAATGCTGTATGGAGAGCATGTTTTAACCCATGCTTGGATGTTCATTGGAGGGACTGATGCTAAAGCTGAAACTGCAATATTTTGGCCACCTCATGCGACGAGTTGACTCACTGGAAAAGACTCTGATGCTGGGAAAGGTTGGGGGCGGGAGGAGAAGGGGACGATGGAGAATGAGATGGCTGGATGGCATCACCGACTCTGTGGACATGAGTTTGAGTGAACTCCGGGAGTTGGTGATGGACAGGGAGGCCTGGCGTGCTGTGATTCATGGGGTCGTGGAGAGTCGGACACGACTGAGCGACTGAACTGAACTGAACTGAACTTAAGAGGAGGACTCTATAAAGTTTCAGGTTTCCTTCCTTTCTTAAAATCTTAAAAGAGGCTCAATGATACATACAAATATAATATCAATAAATAAGATAAAACTGTATTTTAAATATCTAGGTAAGGAAATAGGGGCTAAAGAAAAGTAAGGCTGGGAACTGGGATGCCAGATGGTTTCTGAACATATTTAGAAAAAAATGTGTCAAAATAAATGAAGAATATAGCTAATAATCTAAATTATATTGTTACATTTTGTGTCAGATTATGTAGCTTTTTTCTTTCGCTGCCCAACACACAGAAATATGACTTTCAAAAAAATTTCAGTGATGATACAGTTTATATGAACTTCACACTTAATCTGTTAGACTCATTGGTGCATATAATAGTCATGGCACAAAAATGAATTTGTATGCTGGTATTCACAGAAATTCAAAAAGGATATTAAACCAGATTTGACAGATCTGGGCCAACAGGTAAATTTTTATTGAAAGAAAACTTTATTTTAAGAAATGGGAAGCGCAAGGGGAATGATAATTATGTCCCTCCAGCATCAATGTTTCAGAAAAAAGAACATAGAAGGTTGTTTTCCATAGTTTTAGCACAGCCAATTTAATACTCTCAGAAAGAAGTCATCTTCTCCTTCTAACCCTGTGACAGGGCTCAGAGAGCTGTAATACTGCCTCAGAAAGAATCTGCTCCTGTGAGTTCTCACTCACCCTGATACACTGAGAGCCTCAGAGGCAAAAGCATTAATGAAAGCGAGAAATCTGTCTTTCAGTTCAGTTCAGCTCAGTCACTCAGTCGTGTCCGACTCTTTGCAGCCCCATGAATCACAGCACGCCAGGCCTCCCTGTCCATCACCAACTCCTGGAGTTCACCCAAACTCATGTCCATTGAGTCGGTGATGCCATCCAGCCATCTCATCCTCTGTCGTCCCCTTCTCCTCCTGCCCCCAATCCCTCCCAGGATCAGAGTCTTTTCCAGTGAGTCAACTCTCGCATGAAGTGGCCAAAGTATTGGAGTTTCAGCTTTAGCATCAGTCCTTCCAATCTGTCTTTACGCAGTGCAAATTTAAATTTCATTTTCAAGTGTTTAATATTTTTTCAAAATACTTTAGAACTAAAAATTAGTCAATTCTTCTCCAAGTCAGGCACCTTTTTTAAAACAACAAAGTTTTCTCTCACTGGCTTACTTTTATCATATAATAGTTGAATTTGATAACATTTACTTAAGCTGTATACACATAATATTAATAATAAAATAAACACCTGTGGGCCCAGTATTCATGTTATGAGCTAAGACCTTCCCAGGTGCCGCTGAAGTTACCTATGTGATTTTTCACTCTCCCACTTCTTGTCTCCCTCACCAGTATCCTGAGAAGTTACTGTATCCTGTATCAAGATACTATAACCAGCATCCGGAAATCTTTAAAGTTTTTCATGTACGCATAGATCTTTAAGCATGATGCTGTTCACCTTTACTTGTTTCTGAGCCTTAAAACATGTTATAATACTTAATATAAAATGAAAGTGAAGTCGCTCAGTTGTGTCTGACTCTTTGCGACCCCGTGGACTGTAGCCTACCAGGCTCCTCCGTCCATGGGATTCTCCAGGCAAGAATACTGGAGTGGGTTACCGTTTCCTTCTCCAGGGGATCTTCCCGACCCAGGGATTGAACCCGGGTCTCCCGCATTGGAGGCAGACGCTTTAACCTCTGAGCCACCAGGGAAGCCCTAATACTTAATATAGTACTCTGTAATTTGATTTACATTTGTTCATCAGTTTAGGTTGAATACTTATTGCTGATTCGCTCACTTTATCTAATTTAGCTGCAAAATGTTCATTTTCACTATTTTATGTGACTATTCTATAACAATTTTTTTCATACTCTTGTTGGTGGATATCCGGATTATTTCCAATATTTTGAAATATCAAACCCTGGGGTCCTTTTTTGTTTGAAGTAGAGTTGATTTATGTTTCAGATGTACAGTTTTATATATATATATATGTATTCTTTTTCAGGTAGTTTTCTATTATAGGTTATTACAAGATATTGAATATAGTTTCCCATGCTATACAGTAGGTGCTTGTTTATCTGTTTTATATACAGTAGTATGCACCATTAATCCCTAATTCTTTTATATGATATGTTTTTTTCTGACTTAATATGATGATATCTAGGTCCATCCATGTTCCTGTAAATGGCATTATATCTTTTTTTATGGCTGAGTAATAGTCCATGAAATCACTTCTTAATGGTATCCTTGCATTTCTTAGAGTCATTTATCTCACTTGACTATGTTGTATTATTTATTTTTGTACATCACTAGATTCTATTTACTACTAGTCACTTAGGAGTTTTGCATCTATAATAACTTTTGCATTTATAAATGATATTAGATCATAAATTTTTCTTTCTCATTTGGCTATTTTCTGGACTTGGTATCAAAATTTGTTGGTAAATAAATGTTCCCTCTTTTGATTCACTACAAAGTTGCATAAGATTGAAGAGATCTGTTTCTTGAAGATTTTGTAGAACTTGACCATAAGACCATCTGAGTTTGAAGTATGTATAGAAAGACATTAGTTTTAGTGGTTGTAGAAATATTCAGGCTTTCTATTTCACCTTGAGTTTGTTTGGTTAAGCTACATTACTCAAGGAATTTGTTTATTTTGTCTATACTTTCAATATTGGAAAAGGATACATCAAGGCTAAATATTGTCACCCTGCTTATTTAACTTATATACAGAGTACATTATGCAAAATGCTGGGCTGGATGAAGCACAAGCTAGAATCAAGATTTCTGGGAGAAATATCAATAACCTCAGATATACAGATGACACCACCCTTATGGCAGAAAGTGAAGAAAAACTAAAGAGCCTCTTGATGAAAGTGAAAGAGGAGAGTGAAAAAGTTAGCTTAAAGCTCAACATTCAGAAAACAGATCATGGCATCTGGTCCCATCACTTCATGGGAAATAGATACAGAAACAATGGAAACGTGGCTGACTTTATTTTTCTGGGCTCCAAAATCACTGCATAAGGTGACTGCAGCCATGAAATTAGACGACGCTTGTTCCTTGAAAGAAAAGTTATGACCAACCTAGACAGAATATTAAAAAACAGAGACATTACTTTGCCAACAAAGCTCTGTATGGTTAAAGCTATGGTTTTTCCAGTAGTCATGAACGGATGTGAGAGTTGGACTATAAAGAAAGCTAAACACTGAAGAATTGATGCTTTTGAACTGTGGTGTTGGAGAAGACTCTTGAGAGTCCCTGGACTTCAAGGAGATCCAACCAGTCCATCCTAAAGGAAATCAGTCCTGAATATTCTTTGGAAGGACTGATGTTGAAGCTGAAACTCCAATACTTTGGTCACCTGATGGGAAGAACTGACTCACTGGAAAAGACCCTGATGCTGGGAAAGATTGAAGGCAGGAGGAGAAGCAGATGACAGAGGATAAGATGGTTGGATGTCATCACTGACTTGATGGACATGAGTTTGAGTAAGTGCCAGGAGTTGGTAGTAGACAGGGAAGCCTGGCGTGCTGCAGTCCCTGCGGTCACAAAGAGTCAGACACAACTGAGACTGAATTGAACTGAACATTTTAAAGGTGTTGGCATTAATTTGTTCATGGAATTATTCCCCTCTTCCATCTTTCATTCCTAATTTTGTTTATTTATGCTTCTCTGATGCCCTCAAATTCTTATGCAACTATTTTGGGAGGGACAGAATATGGAGAAGAAGGATGAGGACTACTGGGGATGAACAACTATATAGAGAGGCTGGGAAAGATTGAAGGCAGGAGGAGAAGAGGGTGACAGAGGATGAGATGGCTGGATGGCATCACCGACTCAATGGACATGAGTTTGAGCAAGCTCCGGGAGTTGGTGATGGACAGGGAAGCGTGGCATGCTGCAGTCCATGGAGTCGCAAAGAGTTGGACACGACTGAGCGACTGAACTGAACTATAGCACCAACCATTAAAGTTCTTGTCTTTTAGGAATTACAGGCCCATTAGTTTCTAGACCTTCTTGAGAAACAACAGATCTTTTCCTGTCCCTTAGGTTCCCTTACTTTGGAAAGGGAGAGGACTAGTTGAGATAGTTGGTCTGACATTGACAAATGCCTACCTACACACAAACACACGCACACACACATCTTTCCTTACTTTCAGACAAGGACTTCCTTTCATGAAAACTTTGAGTCTTGGAGTTGAAATTCTTAAATAAAAGTATTTGTCACAAAGGTAGGTTGGGAAGTCAGGGAAAGTGGTATTGCTGAAACCAAGAAAAAATAGATTTTTATCATTTTTAAGAGGCCATCCAAGAGTTCACTATAGCCAAGTTTCAGATGGACACATCCAGAATGGAAAGCCCTGGACTTGGAAGTGACAGCATGTTAACTTCTGACACAGTTGTTTTACTGGAGGACCAAGGGCCAAGACAGATAGCAATGGTTAGGAGAGTGAAACACGTGGCTCTGTGAAGTATAGGTTTCATTTAGTTCACTCAATGAGTGTAAGGCTTCAATAGGGAAACAATAAGAAGGAAGGGAATTTCAACACAAACCAAAAAGTGGAGGCAGATGAAGGGTTTTTTGTATTTTTTTGTTTTCATTTCTGGCTGTACCATGTGGCATGTGGGATCTTAGTTCCCTGACCAGGGATTGAACCTGTGCCCTCTGCAATGGGAGCATGGAGTCTTGCCTATTGGACTGCCATATTCTTATTTTTTAAAGTGGATACTTTCCGTCACTGACTTAGTATGGATTTGGGGGCTTCTCTGGTGACTCAGAAGGTAAGGAATTTGCCTATAATTGAGGAGACTCAGGCTCAATCCTGGTTTGGGAAGATCCCCCGGAGGAAGGCATGGCAACCTGCTCTAGTATCCTTTCCTGGAGAATTCCCATGGACAGAGGAGCCTGGTGGGCTATAGTTCATAGGGTTGCAAAGAGTCAGACATGACTGAGTGACTTTCACTTCACTTTCACTTTTAGTATGAATTTAATATTCTCTCTCAGAAATAATCACTTTTTAAATCTTGTATGTAATTGTGGACTAAAGGGTAATGGAACATGAAAAAAATTCTAGAGCTCCTGAAATTATTCTCTCTTGCTAGTCATTTATTCTGTTAATCTTGACCCCAGGGGAATTATTAGAAATTCAAAGTATTAACTCCCTGACCCACTTGTTCTAAATAAACCCTTTTATAAAAAGTACAGGACAAGACAAACTGTCAAAGTAGAAAACACCCTAAATTGTTAGCAAAGACAGTTCACAGGGACTTCCCTGGCGGTCCAGTGGTTAAGAGTCACTTTCCAGAGTTGCCGGTTCGATCCCTGGTCAGAGAACTAAGATCTCACATGCAACAAAGCCTCGGTGCTGCAACTGAAGAGGCCACTCACTCTGGAAACTGCACCACAACTAGAGACCCCAGAAGCTGCAACTACTGAGCCCATGCAATCTGGAGCCACAACTAAATTGAAACCGGCATGCCACAATGAAAGATCCCTCATGCTGCAGCTGAGACCAGACACAGCCAAAGATAATTAACTAATTTAAAAAAATAAAATAAAAGCCTAATGAGGGAAGGGGGTGGCAGGGTCTGTGGTCAACTTATGTACAGTTCTCTAATTGGTTGGTGGCGATGTATCCGGGTGATGTCACATCTGTCCCTAGGCTCCAGGAGGCCTGGGGCTATGTGCTCATGGTCCTCAAGTGTTAATAGTTAACAGCTTCCATTTGTTGGAGGGGGGTGGTTTATATCTACAAAACAACTCAGCAAATGTGCATCAAATACTATTACCAAGGTATTTTAGTTCAGTTCAGTTCAGCCGCTCAGTGGTGTCCGACTCTTTGCCACCCCACGGACTGCAGCATGCCAGGCTTCCCTGTCCATCACCAACTCCCGGAGTTTACTGAAATTCATGTCCATTGAGCTGGTGATGCCATCCAACCATCTCATCCTCTGTTGTCCCCTTCTCCTGCCTTCAATCTTTCCCAACATCAGGGTCTTTTCCGATGAGTCAGCTCTTCGCATCAGGTGGCCAAAGTATTGGAGTTTCAGCTTCAACATCAGTCCTTCCAATGAACATTCAGGACTGATTTCCTTTAGGATGGACTGGTTGGATCTCCTTGCCGTTCAAGGGACTCTCAAGAGTCTTCTCCAACACCACAGTTCAAAAGCATCAATTCTTCAGCGCTTAGCTTTCTTTATAGTCCAACTCTCACATCCATACATGACTACTGGAAAAACCATAGCCTTGACTAGACGGACCTTTGTTAGCAAAGTAATGTCTGTTTTTTAATATGCTGTCTAAGTTGGTCATAACTTTTCTCCCAAGGAGTAAGCATTGCTGGAGCGGTAAGCAGTGGCTGCGTGGCACTGGGTCAGTGAGTGGCCAAGGGGATATACCCCATCTCCACGGTCAGGAGCAGCAGCTGCGCTTCGCTGGACCGGCAGTATGGAGGTACCCCATGTCCAAGATCGGAGAAACCCAAGTAAGATGGTAGGTGCTGGAACGGCTGTGAGGAGATACCCCATGTCCAGAGGCAAAGGAGAAGCCCCAGAAAGATGGTAGGAGGGGTGAAATCATGTTTAGAATCAAACCCAATTCCCGCCAGAGATGCTCAAAGGGCTCAAAAAAACCTTGTGCGCACCAGGATGCAGGGACCCCACAGAGACTGAGACAGAACTGTGTTTGAGTGTCTCCTGTGGAGGTACCAGTCAGCAGTGGTCTGATGCAGGGACGGAGGCTCTGGGTGCAGCAGACTTGGGTATGGCATAAGACCTCTTGGAGGAGGTCGCCGTTAACCCGACCATAGCACTGCCAGAGCTTACACAGGACTGGGAAATAGACTCTCGGAGGGCACAACAGAGCCTTGTGTGCACCAGGACCCAGGAGAAAGGAGCAGTGACCCCACAGGAGACTGCCCTGGACTTGCCTGTGGGTGTCCAGGAGTCTTCAGTGGAGGCGTGGGTCGGTGGTGGCCTGCACAGGGTTGGGAGCACTGAATGTAGTAGTACACGCATGGGATCTTTTGAGGGAGGTCACCATTATCTTCATTACCTCCACCAAGTTACCTCAGAGAGGAGCTAAAGCAGAGGCTTTGGGGAAAGACCTACCCCAGGAAGACCCCATGAGGTCCTACTGTTACATCACCATTTGGATGAGTTCCAGCCATATTCTTAATTGATTGTAAGAATAATTGAAAATCTTTTTCCTTTGTCAGTGAACCATATAATCTTTCTATTTATCTTTTTGACCAAGAAAGACACAAGCCCTCTAAGGGTGTATATCCATACAAGAGCGTCCCTCTCTTTATAAAGCTTCTTACTAAATACAATTATAGCTTTTATGAGTATGTATACATTTCACTACAAATTGTTATTGCTTTAATTCTAACATAGATTTCTTTTTAGAAGAGACCTCTTTGTTTTCTTATAACATTTCTTATTTTTCAGACTTTGCACTTCTACAAAATGCCTTATTTAAATATTTGGCCAGAGAGTAATAATGTTTAACCCTTGTGAAACTTCTCTGGGTCATATTTCAGTGCCTGAGATACCCGAAGTAGCAAGTCAAGGTTTAGGCAACTGGGTGGTGTAAATTCCCTAGAGACTGTGGGTTCCTTTGTCTCAGGGCAGGGCAAGCTGAATTAATATGCTGAAAACTTCTTAACTCAAATCAGCTTGAGACTTTGGCAGAAGATGACCACGGAAGCAGTCTGAAGAACTTAGGCCCCATATTTTAAAAAACTTGATGTGACAGCTAAATTTACAAAACAGTTTTCCATCTGATCACATTCTTTGACATCCTCCTTTGAAGAACCTAAAAAATGTAGTGCTGTCTTTTGTCTTCCTGGCCTCCTGAAGTGTTGGGATAAAAGCCTGAAAGCTTTGTGTCTGAAAGAGTTAAAACAATTTGCATGGCAGAATATCAAATCCTACCACTTCTCCCTGCCAAATGAAGAAAAAAAAAAAAAAAAATCAAAGCAAGCAGTAAGAAGAAAAGGAAAAGGGGAACTTTAGTGTTAGTAAATCAATCAGTTCCTAGACACTAATCTTCTTAAATCCATCCCTCAAGGTGGGGAGGGCCCTATTTGGGTTTTCGGTGAAATTGATACCAAGGCCTCAACCCTCTTCTGGTTAATGTTCCACATTTACTATTTATCTGGATTTCAGAATCATCCCATGGAAATGATCCACTAGCACAATTATACTGAGTACTTAGTAATTTTATCCTTTACTCATTAATATTAATTAGTGCTTGAAGGGGAAAGAGGACAGAGAAAGACTTCTCCTATTCAAGCTAATTAACTTTGTCTAGCTTCTATGAAAGTGAGAAAGCACTTTATTAAAAACTATAAGATAAGCACTCAAGGGACTTTTATTTTCTGCTTAGGCTAAATTGTGATAACATTTGGATTTGAGAGCATTCTAGAATTGCCAATGAGAATAAAAGGATCACTACTGGAGAGCAAAGTCTCCAGCTTGGTTTCCAAGGCATCCACTCAGTTGGTGGTAATATAGATTTGATGTTTTCATGCTATTTTGGGAAATGAAAGGTGATTTCCAAGCATCCTATACATGACATGATAATACTCCAAGTGACCAGGAAAAATAACAGAATAGAAGTAGTTGTTCCTTCTTTTTTAGTAACATGGATTGATACATTATCAGTACTCAAGCAGTGAGCTGAAACACTTTTTAATCTAATGTCTAATATGTATTTGATTTCCAGCTGGTACAAGGAACATTTTTTAAAACAAAGATTTCATTAGACACATTTACTGTTCCCTATGAATAAAACACTGTTAGACCCACTCCAGTGTTCTTGCCTGGAGAATCCCAGGGATGGGGGAGCCTGGTGGGCTGCCGTCTATGGGGTCACACAGAGTCGGACACAACTGAAGCGACTTAGCAGCAGCAGCAGACCTCCATAAGGATCAGTAGCAATTAGATGCCATATATTTCATATGATTTTTATCTCAATATTCATTCATTTGTACTTTTGAAAAATTTGATGGAGTACCTACCATGCAGGAGGAACTATATTGAGTTCTAAAACCTTAGATATCAATGCGAAAAAAAAGTTTTCTTAGTTTCCCCTCACGTTTGTGCTCTCTGTTTGTCCAAGTCCTTCGAGATGTAGACACCAAGACAGTATTAAACTTGTGAAGATTTCATCCTGTGGTAAAATAGACAGAAAATGGAGAGGGGACTGGAAAAGCTGAGAGTTATCAGATTACATTGCTAGACTGTCATCAGAGAGGAGAGAGGGAAGGAAGACTGAATGGGACTCGACCCAGACTCTGGTGCAACCAGCATAAAGAAGCAAGACTGTGGGTGGCGGTGGGGTTCCCATCTCTCCCCCAATTGGTCTTACTTTCATATCCCTGCTGTGCTCATTTGTTTCCTGAAAACGTCCCACGGGAAGAAGCATGGCTTTGATTTAAACAGGGCGATGAATTGCCAAGCAAGCAGCTGGATTCTTGGTCAACTGTACTTCTGGTACTTAGAGGTTGTGAGAGGCATTCTCATGGCTGCCATAGGCTCTGTTCATGTCTTTATTACAACATCACCCATTTTAATTTGTCTTCCTGACTGATAGTTGAAAAAAAAAAAGGAATCTCATTTATGCCCAAATCATAAAATGTTAATTCTGTTATATAGAATTAGATTTTGGAAACTTCACTACAAATCCCTAAAATATCTGATTTTTCGGTCTAAAACCTAAACCTGTTTCTGGTTTATATATTTGGTGCCTAATGGCAATGAAATGTATTTGTCAAAAAAAAAAAAAGAGCAAAGCTTTAAAATCTTTTATAGCAAATTTGTGTGTAAAATATAGACTATAGAGGAAAGCCTTCAAGGATGTCCTAATAGTATTTTTACTTCCTCTAAGGACTGATGCTAAAGCTGAAACTCCAATACTTTGGCCACCTCATGTGAAGAGTTGACCTCATGCAAAGAGTTGCTGGGAGGGATTGGGGGCGGGAGGAGACAGGGATGACAGAGAATGAGATGGCTGGATGGCATCACCGACTCGATGGACATGAGTTTGAGTGAACTCCGGGAGTTGGTGATGGACAGGGAGGCCTGGCGTGCTGTGATTCACGGGGTCGCAAAGAGTCGGACACGACTGAGCGACTGAACTGAACTGAACTGAAGCATCTTGAGTTAGTATTTTTGAATTGATATCAAAGTTGGTGTCCTTCCATTGTTGAAAACAAGGTCAGTGTGAATTCAAAGCATTGTTAAACCTCATGTATCTTTTACTTCATGGTATCAGTCTAATTTGAGGTCATTGAGTCTTACTGACGTTTTGCTAGTTTGGAACTTGATTTTTTGTTGTTGTTGTTCTTTGTTGATAGTAATTCTCTATTTTCAAATAGCTTCACCGTTTTAAGGATCTGTTTGAATTTTAAGAACGTGTTTGAGGTAGAAGTTTCAAAGGCTTTGTCATATGGTAAAACGACCGTGATCTTTGAGATCAAACAGACTGTATTTGGGTCTCACTCTACCTCTTAATCAGTGCATGCCTTTGACACACTGATAAACCTTCCTGAATTTGCTTTCTTCTCTGGAATTTAGGGATAACAATTCCCACCTTACAAGTTGCTGTGGGAAAGAAATGAAGCAGCTGCACAAGCTGACTCTGTGTCTCCCTATCCAGACTGTCATGCTTCCTGGTGTCTTCAGTTTAGTTCACTTCAGTCGTTCAGTCGTGTCTGACTCTCTGTGACCCCATGAACTGCAGCACGCCAAGCCTCCCTGTCCATCACCAACTCCCAGAGTTCACCCAAACTCGTGTCCATTGAGTCGGTGATGCCATTCAACCATCTCATCTTCTCCTCCTGCCCTCAATCTTTCCTAGCATCTGGGTCTTTTCAAATGAGTCAGCCCTTCGCATCAGGTGGCCAAAGTATTGGAGTCTCAGCCTCAGCATCAGTCTTTCCAGTCCCTTCCTGGGTGTTGGTCCTTCCAACACCCAGGACCGATCCCCTTCAGGATGGACCGGCTGGATCTCCTTGCAGTCCAAGGGACTCTCAAGAGTCTTCTCCAGCACCACAGTTCAAAAGCATCAATTCTTCTATGCTCAGCTTTCTTTATCGTCCAACTCTCACATCCATACACGACCACGGGAAAAACCATAGCCTGGTGTCTTGGTCTCCTTTCTATTGGAAGTCACTGGAGACAAACAGACCCCAAGCCTGCCCAGCCCAGTGGTGCAAGTCTCTGGCACAGTCCCCTTGCAGCTGGTCTGAGCTTCAGGGTCTGAGCTGACAGGGCCATGACTCCTTGGCCTCCTAGTGTGTACTTGCAATCCCCTCTTCAGCACGTCTGTCAAAATGCTCCCTCATTCTCCTATGCCTACTGCTATCCCATGGTCATAACAGTAGGAAGGAGTGTTGTCTGAAAAGGCTGGGGAGTGCAAGAAGCAAGTCCCTTAAGATCCCATCCACCTGGACCTAGACAAGTGAGTGTTCTGCAGTCACTCAGGTCCAGCAATCAGGTGTGGTAGGACCACTCTTCTTGTCTGGTCTACCGTTCATCTTTGAAACCGAGCAGGACCCCATGGAGTCTTCCCAGGGACAGACACCCTCTGTATCCCTCACCCGGTTCTTATTTGTGGAAAAGCTTTAGCATCCTAGACCTTCCCCACATTTTAAGGAGCAAATTAATCAGAGAAGTGAGAAAATGCAGAACAAAGGAAAACAGTCAAGCAAGACAAAATAATAGTCTGTGTGGCCCAAGCTTGACGGCTCCGCCATGCTCATCACAGGTCCCAGTGAGATTCTCCTGTGAGATGTTTGCTTTGTGAGAGACTGTTTGTGTTGGGTATTCCTGAGAGACTCTAAAAGATAAAACTTCAGCTGATTTATTTTAAAAGGCCTTTTTGTTGCATATGCAGAGCTGCAGGTATGTTAAGGTGCTTAGTCCATAGTGTGTTTGCATTTTCATCTGTGAAGTCTTAGAAATACATGCTGAGCAAGGAGAAACTTCAGGTTTGTGTGATTAAGCTGTCTGTGGTTCACGGGGAAAACGTGGCTGGGTATTTGTTATGTGCCTGCTGATTGTTTGCTTTCGTCAACTTTGTGTATCTAACAGAACGTAGACTAGATTGTAATTAAGGGACCGTTGAGAAGAAGGGTGCTGAAAGTGCTGGGGGAGGTGGTAACATCTCCATGCTCATGATGACCTTCACAGACCAAAGGTTACTACTGATGTTGGTATCCAGGGATAGAAAGTGTTTAAGTATTGAGAGGCAAGTTCAGAGTAAGGTAAGTAAGCACCTGCCTTGGGTACAAAATTATAAATAAAATTTCTATATTGATACCTAACTCATAAGGTGGTTGTTAGGATTAAGTGAGTTAAATGAGATACAAAAACCGTTTAATATAAAGCAAACAGTGATTAACAGTCATCGTCATTTATCTTAAAATAAGTTTATTGGATTTTCTTTTTCAATCCTCATACCCATTTTTCTTATCTTAATGCACTGACTAGAACTTTAGTATGTGTAATGGCTGGGTATTGATATTGTCTTATTCCTAACTTCAGTGGAATTTTTTCTGATGTTTGACTGTTAAAATATATTGCTATAGATTTCTAGTATAATCCTCGGTCTTATTAAGAATGCTTCTCGGTGCTCCTAGTATACGAAGACTTAGCTGAAGCAGTGAGTGAAGGCCAAGCCCTGAGCACTAGGCCAGTAAAAAAATAAATAAATAAATAAATAAATAAATAAAATTTCAATGCATTACTATATATATATTTTGGCCACATCCCGTGGCATGTGGAATCTTAGCTCCCCAACCAGGGATAAAACCCATGCCCCCTGGATTGAAAGTGCAGAGTCTTAACCACTGAAGCACCAGGGAAGTCCTTAAAACATTATTTTTGAAAACTCAAAAATGTGTACAAAAAAATCCATCATGAATGAAATGTCAAAATTGTAAATGAAGATAGGATTAGTAATGTACATTGACTCACCAAGTGTCAAGCAGTAATGAAGCCTGCAGCCAAAGGGAAAACCAGAAATGCTGATTCTGGATTTATTTAAAGTTATAATATTTATTCATCACAGATGTTTTGCATTCATTTGATTTTTTGCAAGATTGCATTGAAGTATTATTTTTCTTCATTACTGAGTCTTTTAGCATCCCTTAAACTTTGAGCCCAAGGCCAATGCATCACTCACCTCATCCTACTTCAAACCCTGCTGTGAGCCACTGGGTTTTAAGGACATTCATTTGCTTCCTTTCATCTTCCGCCTACTGGTAGAGGGTAGTTATGGCCCAAGGGCTACAAAACTGCCATATATCAGAAAATGTATTGACAATATTTAATATGAATTTGCATGTGATTTATTGGGGCTTTGTAAATCAATCTTCTTCTCCACCAGAAATCCTTCAGGGAGGAATTGAATAGTACTGGAATAAATTAGTAATGAAAAAAAATAAATGATTTTTTTAAAATAGATTTTTCAAACACTATAAACCTTCAGGGTGTGTTTAAATAATGGCCTTATTTTTCATTCCAACACGTTTTTTAAGTAGAGCAATAATCATCTTGTTTATGACGTTACTGCATGGTGGTGTATCTGAAGCATATTTCAGACTTCTGCCAACTGGGAGTCATCAAAGGCGCGAGCCTGTGTGTCTGGAGAGCAGGGGTAGGAAGCTTGTGCTTCACTTTATGCCTTGGTGTATCACAAGGTAAGATGACACAAGGCAAGTGCACAGGACTGGCAGTCGGAAGCCATTGATTCCTCATTTGTCACTTATTACCAGGGTAAGCTTCTACTTCCCGAAGTCTTGATTAACTACATCCTTTCAATAGAAATGACAATAGATTCTTCCCAGGGCTATTGGAAAGAACAAATTGAATCGTAGGGGAAAGTGCTTTGTAAACTGCCAAAGGGCTTTACAAATAAAATGAGTTCTTTCCTTGATCAATGCTCAACCACAGAGTTGAGAGGATATGATGGAGCCGAGGTTGACTTCTCTGCCAGAAGGCGAGAGAAAATCTGCCAGCTAGGTTGCATTTTCAGTTGTAGTATGTCATTCTAAGGACTTCCCTGATAGCCCAGTTGGTAAAGAATCTGCCTGCAATGCAGGAGACCATAGTTTGATTCCTAGGTCGGGAAGATCCGCTGGAGAACAGATAGGCTACCCACTCCAGTATTCTTAGTGTTCCCTTGTGGCTCAGCTGGTAAAGAATCCACCTGCAATGCAGGAGATCTGGGTTTGATCCTTGGGTTGGAAGATCCCCTGGAGAAGGGAAAGGCTACCCACTTCAGTATTCTGGCCTAGGGAATTCCATGGACTGTATAGTCCATGGTCACAAAGAGTCGGGCATGACTGAGAGACTTTCAATCACTCAGTCACATGTCATTCTGAAACACACTGACCAGACAAAGGGATGGTGGAAGGAAATCCTTCATCAAAAAGTTCATGCTTATAAAATGCAAAAGAATCATAAAGAGTAGCTTTCAATAAAGCTTCCTGAGAAAGGTATACAGACTTCAGATGAACTCTGGCTAATTGCACAAGATTTTCATTGATGTGGCAGTATCAAAATAATGAACAAATGACAAGAAATATCAGAGAAGGCAATAGCAAGCCACTCCAGTACTCTTGCCTAGAAAATCCCATGGATGGAGGAGCCTGGTAGGCTGCAGTCCGTGGGGTCGCTAAGGGTCGGACACGATTGAGCGATTTCACTTTCACTTTCACACATTGGAGAAGGAAATGGCAGCCTGCTCCGGTGTTCTTGCCTGGAGAATCCCAGGGATGGAGAGCCTGGTGATCTTCCGTCTATGGAGTCACACAGAGTCGGACACGACTGAAGTGACTTAGCAGCAGCAGCAGCAGCAGACCAGAAATATGTCCCCAATGGAAAAGATAGAATAACTGTTCCTTCAGGAAATGCAGTAGTTGTACTAATTCCTAGAAGCCAAGAGTCAACACTTTTTACTAATTGGTCTAGCAATTGGTCATCTTGACTTTAAAGGTATACTACCTATTGGAAATTGAAATGGTCCTTTAACATACCTAATGGGAAAACCAAAGTGATAAAATTACCCTTTAAGATTTTCATTTGTCAGGTAAATAGATACCACTTTTGATGAGTAATCAATTTTTTAAGAAAATCCTTAATTCAGAGACTGACAGATTCATTGATTTCATTACCCTTGTTTGGTGCAAGGTGTATGCAGTAGGTGATATACAAAAGTCTAGTCTTTAATTAAGCTGATGGCAGTTCTTGTGACAAGGAAAAAAAGTTCTTTACTGACTGCACTATAAGATGGCTATGTTTGAACACGGAGTAAGAGGTGAATTTATTCCTATTTGACAAGGTCCTTGATTGGCATTCATTTGATCTTTGGAAAACCTTAAAGCCCCAGAAGAACTCTCCAAGGAAAATAGCACAGCCTTGAAGGAGAAAGTAGGCAGAACTTTCTTCCACTGTACTTTCACCCCTAGTCCCAAGAATGCAAGGTTCTATTTGGTGTTGTATAGTGGTCAGGTCTCTTAAATTATTTGCTAATAGTAAACTAAAATATCTTAGTGGGTGAGGCTATTTTAAATGACATTGCTTATTGGGAAACATTTTAAAAACTTGAGTATTATATAGAACCCATTAAAGGAAAGTAACAGATATCTGTTATTGATTTACATTATTTTTATTACACTGTTACTTAAAATACAACATTGTGATGCACTGAGCAGAGGTGTGGTATATACACACTGGGTTGCCTGGGCAATGAATGAGCAGGAATCAGGGGTGTTCTCTTCTCTCCTGTGGCTGGTAGCTCCTTTCCCCCCAAAGCAGTGCCTGAACTGTGCTTTGCAGATCCACTCCTGCTGATAGCAGGCACCGGCATGCCCAGTGCTGCCTTGATTATCCCCATTGAGGGGACTGCATCCCATACTTGCCATGTAAAGAGGAGGACCTGCATAGGCAAGGTCCTTCCACTGGGGCCCAAACTGGCTGCCCTGCCTTTCCTTTCCTTATGGGAAGGTGAAATATCCCACGTCTTCCCTTGTGTTAAATCTGGTCTGGTTAGCTTTTTCCTTTCCTCAGTAAACCCTGTTACTCAGCTTTTTCTTTGTAGAATTTGTCCCAAAACATGACAGGTGACAGGTGAAGACTGTTGGGATCCAGTTTATATGACAAACGTGAAATTAAGTTTGAATGCCCTAAGATTTCAGTTCTTTCATAACCATGAACCTAAAATTTTAAGAGCAAGTATAAAATATCATATTAAATTATGATTACTAATAACCAACATTGTCTTGGTGAAACTAAGTCATCCAAGATAGTGTTTACTTTAAAAAAAAAAGAGTAGCGTTAGTTGTATATTAATCCATTTTATGCATGCTAAGTCACTTCAGTTGTGTCTGACTCTTTGCGACCCTATGGACTGTAGCTCACCAGGCTCCTCTCTCCAAGGGATTCCCCAGGCAAGAAAACTGGAGTGGGTTGCCATATCCTCCTCTGGAGAATCCTCTCTTCCTAGGGATTTAACTAACATGTCTTAAGTCTCCTGCTTTGGCAGGCATGTTCTTTACCACTAGTGCCACCTGGGAAGCCCAATCCATTTTATATTTTAACCTAAATTATATTTATTTTAGAGAATGTTTGTTTGAGTCAGTTTGATTGGCCACATGATATTGAGTAATTTCAAGACTTTTCCAGTAACAGACCCCGTATTTAACCAAAACTCTTGCAAACAATTCTTGAGTGTATATTTTGAGGCTGTGTCACATAGTAACTTGGAAAGCTGACCTGTTGATTTGAAAATAAGGTCAGCATTGTGATGCTATTATATTTACTATATGTAGATGTCAATCCTGGGTGTTCATTGGAAGGACTGATGCTAAAGCTGAAACTGCAATACTTTGGCCACCTCATGCGACGAGTTGACTCACTGGAAAAGACTCTGATGCTGGGAAAGGTTGGGGGCGGGAGGAGACGGGGACGACAGAGAATGAGATGGCTGGATGGCATCACCAACTCTGTGGACATGAGTTTGAGTGAACTCCGGGAGTTGGTGATGGACAGGGAGGCCTGGCGTGCTGTGATTCATGGGGTCGCAGAGAGTCGGACACGACTGAGCGACTGAACTGAACTGAACTGAACTGAACTGAATCCAATTATTGGAGGAATTAGAACAATTTTTTATTTTACTGTAATTCTGGAAGTTGCTGCTTATGAATTGTTCTAAATTAATGTAGAGGAAGATGGGCTGAACTGTATGCCATGTGCCCACCTGAGATGGGAACATTAAACTATTGTTCATCTGGTGCCGGCTCTTTGAGTTTCTTGGACTTAGTACCACACGCTGTGTGGGAATCTAAATCTTGCACCAGTGTTTCCTATTTTTAGGACAATGAAACTTGTATTTAAACAGTGAGTTGTATATGATTTAACCTATATCCCACTCATTCATTCATTCGCTCAATCATTCATTCATTCACCAGAAACTTAGTTTGCACATGCCATGTGCCAGGCACTATTCTAGGCAATGATGCACATCAGTGAACAAAACAGATAAGATCCTTATCTTCATGGAGCTCTTACTCTAGCAGAAGGAGACAGAAAACAGGATATACTAATAAGTAAGTTTTGTGGGGGGGGGTGGAGGGGCAGGGTGTTAGTTGCTCATTTGTGTCCGACTCTTTGCGATCCCATGGACTGTAGCCCATCAGACTCCTCTGTCCATAGAATTCTCCAGGCAAGAGTACTGAGGTTGGGTAGCCATTCCCTTCTCCCAGGGATCTTCCCGACCCAGGGATGGAACCCGTGTCATCTGTATCCCTTATCAAGACTTCCTTCATGTACCTTACAAAAGATTCACCCATCTAGAATCTAGCTCAGGTACAGGGGCTCAAAGTATAGAGACTCTAGGTGTCCAAGCAAAGGGACAATCACAAACATCTTTTAGGAAAGTCACCTTTAATGAAGGTCTCATAAGCTCCCTTCAATCCATCTTATTAAGAGCTACTTTCCTAATACAATTTTTTTATGTTTAAAAACTATTTGTCAAAATTCATTATATGATTAAGGCATTTTGATCTATAATAACTGCTCCACTTAAAATAGAAATTTTAACTCTAGAGATTTTTAATCAGGATATTAAAAATAAATTTTAATTCATGAGCATATTTTTGTTTCAAAGAAATCTGATGGAATAAAAAAAAAATATTTTTAAGCATAAAAACTGTATTAGGACAGAATTCTGTGGGGGAAAGTGTGCTTTTAAGAGAGAAATGGTTGATGTAAAATTTCTGACTGTTGAAGAAATGTTCAAGTATTTTTTAAATGAATGATGCTGGGTATCAAAACTCATGTTTTTAGTTTATTTCTTATAATGTACTCTATATTTATCAGAGCAATGTAACAGTTTTATTTTAAAATGTCAACATACAATACGTCAGAAATCACATCCTTTGTAACTATTTAACATGAAAAAGTTTTAGATATCATTTAAAAAATATAAAAGGAAAGCATCAGTTTTCAAACTCCATCCAAGTATTAGCATAGTTCTCGAATTTCACTATGACTTAGACAACAATTAGGATAATGTCAACAAGACCTGCATCAAGAGATCATCTCATCAGCAATGGAAAACCTTATTCTTCAGAAGCAGAAAGAGCAATCTTGAGCTAGCAATCTATTTTGTTTTAATTTTTACTGGAGTATAGTTGCTTTACAGCATTGTGTTATTTTCTGCTATACAATAATGTGAATCAGCTGTATATATATAATCCCCTCTTTTTTTTTATTTTCTTAAGAACCAGAACAAGGAAGCAACCTAAGGGTCCACCAAGAGAGGAATGGGTAAAGAAAATGTGGTACATATATACAGTGGAATATAACTCAGCCGTAAAAAAGAACGAGATTCTGCCATTTGCAGAGACATGGATGGCCCTGGAGACTGTCACACAGCAATCTCTTTGTAAGAATCTTTGCTGGTATCTTTTCCTTAGACATTTACCTCCATCAGGTGTTACAAGGAAAGAGGAAGAAAGAGGTGACGTGGCTTGAGAGGGACAGGGACTTCCCTGGCAATCCAATGGTTAAGCTTTATGTTGTCAATGCAGGGGGCGTAGGTTGGATCCCTAGTTGGGTAACTAAGATCCCACATGTCTCAGGGCATGCCCCCGCCCCCCAAAAATGAAAGCATAGAGAGGATGCAGTATGAAGGAAGACCCTGCAACATTGAACGTGGTACAATATTAACATAGTACATTGAAGAGGTGAAGGGTGACCAAGTCTGTGATAAGGACTGTTACAAAAGGGAATGATTCATATAGAAAGAACGGTCAAGGGAAAGGACACAATAGCTTGAGTGCTGGCAAGAGGGCCAATGTTGTACAGCGTGACTGTGATTCGAATGGGACATGCATGCATCTCTTCTGAATTTGGGAAACAGGTACAGAAGAGTGCTGGCATGACACCTGGAGTCTTCCCTGCTCTCCCGTAGGAAGGACGCAGCAGCTGGTCTACATGGGATTTTGACTAGCTTCTCCTGGAACTGAGCCTGCCTTGGGAGAGGACTTGGTTTTCATGAAGGTGTGCTACTGGGTCCTTGCCTTAAATCTAACTTTATTTTAAGTAAGTTTACCTTGAAGACATGTTTATTCAGGCTAACTCCTGATGCGGGATTCCCTTGAATTTCCTGAAGATAGGCTGGTGTCTCAGTTCCTTTTCCACACATCCAGGTGGAAAGGGCTCTCAAAAATAAACCTCATATACTTGAACGTATCCCAAAGTTGGGCATAATTCTATTCTGAATTACCCATGTGTGAATATCCTCATAAACATTTAGAAAACAGAATGCTTCTATTCTTCTTTTAAAGATATAAAGATCAGGGACTTCCCTGGAGGTCCAGTGGTTAAGACCCGAAGCTTCTGCTGCAGGGGGTGCAAGTTCAACCCCCGCACTGGGAGCTAAGATCCCACACACCTCATGGCCAAGAAACC
Source organism: Moschus berezovskii (assembly GCF_049115385.1). NCBI lineage: Eukaryota > Metazoa > Chordata > Mammalia > Artiodactyla > Moschidae > Moschus > Moschus berezovskii. The sequence continues at coordinate 87,673,434 of NC_142462.1, forward strand.
AAAACATAAAAAAAAGAAGAAACATTGTAACAAATTCAATAAAGACTTTCAAAATGGTTCACATCAACAAAAAATCTTTAAAATTATATATAAAAATTGAAAGAGAAGTCAATCACAAGTGGCTACCATCTCAAGCCATGAAAAAGCCACTAATAGTTAGACAGGGATGAGGGAGAAAAAGGGAGAGCACGGCAGCCCGCTCTAGTATACTTGCCTGAAGAATCCCAAGGACAGAGGAGCCTGGTTGGCTACAGTCTATGGGGTTGCAAAGAGTCAGATAAGACTGAAGTGACTTAGCACATATGCATGCATGCACAAGGAAGAAAAAAGCAGAGCATCAACATTTTTGGTGAGGAAAGACTGCAGCAGAGAATCAGCCTCTTCTGAGAAGCCTTTTGGAACTCTCAGGACCTACCCTCTGGAGCCCACCAGAGCGTCAGTCTTCTCCAGCTGGCCTCCAGTCAAGCATGTTCTCCTGTAGAAAAATCCAGAAACCTGTGCTCATTCATGTATTGACATGACTTAGTGAACTGTGTGTTAAGTGAGCTTCTGGAGCTTGCCTGAGTATATTTTTTCTTAAATGGAACAGTTCAATTTGCATTTCAAATAACCAATTTAGAGTACAATCACTTGTAACAAAAGACTTGTTCATTTCTTCTGATGTGTTATAATTCTAATTGACAGTCTCCAGGATTGTTTATCAGTTTTTATTGTATATTATTTTTATATATTTGCATTTATATTTGAAAGACTGTAAGTAGTGTTCATTGCATGTGCAATTATATTGTATGCAACACTTGATATTCTATACAGTGTTTTCGCAATTTAACAGGTGCCTGATTTGGCAAATTATTGTCTTGAAATGGTAAATATTTTCAGAAGGACATTGTCCTAGGACTAGCAGTTCAAGGTGTTTTTCATGGAAAAAGAATAGAGAAGCAGAAGATCACACTAATTTCAGCTTTGTTTTCTAAAAAAAGACCTAAGATAGCTCTAAATTACATGCCAGTTCATAGTTATTTTATACAAAACAAGAAAATATGAACAGTATGCATAGCCAAAGTAGTCTGTCTGTGATTGCACAGAGAATTTTCCTATCTTATATTCCAAGTGTCATTTGACATCTGAACCCATTTACACTTTATCTCAGTTGATACAGTTTTGTGTCATACTTCTCTGTTGTTCTGTTTTCTACTTTTCCTGTGGTTTTGTGGGAGTTTGGGGGAGGTGTATTGTTATTTTATCTTTCTACTGATCTGGAAATTATACGTTCTACTCATAGTCTATTCAAGAGCATTTTTCATTAATAATATGTAAATCCTTACTGCCCTGTCAATATTATCAGTGAAGCCTCAATGTCTCCTATGAGGATAACTTGCCTTACATTTTTTCTTTTTTCTCTGCCTCCCAGATTATGTGAGCATGATCTCAGATTTTTAAACTAGAAAGTTAACAGTTAGGTTTTTCACTCTGTAGTTTCTCTTTCAAGACCATTTTGACATTTGAATTACATACAATCACCCAAACAATAATTGTTCACTGGGGACTTGGTTTCATTGTATTGTTATTGTTCACCTCCTTTACCTCCTTTTTGTGCATTTGAGAAGGGAGAGGGTGGGAGGAAGTTCCAAGAGGGAGGGATTACATGTATCCATATAGCTGATTTGCTTTGTTGTACAGCAGAAGCTAACACAACTTTGTAAAGCAATTATACTCCAATCAAAAAACAATGTGGATGTTCCACTTTCTAAATAACGGCATGTCTCTGAATACATTTATCATTTCCTAGTGCTGCATTGGCAAATTGTTTCTGTTTAGAATTCCAGGCCACTCCCTTTTCCCTTAAAATTCTGTAGATTTTGTACCATTACTTTGGCATGATTCTATGACACAGAATATGGGAGGCAGAGCCTGAAGCTGATTTGGTTTTACTGCTTGTATCGTCGATCATTAAAAATCTGAAATGTCACCAAGACATTTAGATGTAAGCTTATCTGTTTTCAAAGCAAACAAACCTCTCTTCTGAGAGCCTCATCAATTTGAAGTCTTAAACTTTCTTCTATTATTTTTTTGTGTGTGTTATCAGGTGGACAAAGTATCGGAGTTTCAGTTTCAGCAAGGATCCTGCTTGGTTAGAGTTCCTCTGCTTCCTTATCCACCTTGGCTATCCTCTTTTAGGAAGGATTTGACACATTTAATCCCAAATTCACTCTGAGGAGTACCTTTCTTCTGCCCACCAACTTGGTCTAAGGGAGTTAAGTGTCCTTTCACCATTTATAGATAATTTCCCTGAGACATTTTAATTGAGCTCATCCCCCTTCCCCTGCATTTTGTCCATGAGTCTTCAACTGCTATATCAAGAGATGGGATTCACCTGGGGTGGCCAAATTCCACAAGGAATCTAGAGACCTTTCCAAAGCTCCTCACTTCTCGAAAGTCTTACAGTTCATAGCTGTGTCCTACCTCCCAGACCTGCAAAGCTGGTGCCTGGTTCATATTAACTGATGCCTTGCTAGAACAGCAAATGTCAGCATGGTGGGTGTATATGGGAGGGGAGGGTTGGAGTAGCTGGGCTGGATAAGCCTCCAGGGCCTGGAATATCTGCTCACTTTCTTTTCTCCAATGAAGATTTGTAATAATGGAATCTTTTCAATCTTTTTTTTTTTTTTTTAAGTCTTTGTTGGATTTGTTACCATATTATTTCTGCTTTACGTTTTTGGATTTTGGGCCGTGAGTCATGAGGGCTCTTAGCTCCCGAGTGAGTGAGTGACTGAGGGGGTGAGTGAAAGTCGCTCAGTCCTGTCTGACTCTCTGGGAACCCATGGACTTAGTCCGTGGAATTCTCCAGGCCAGCATACTGGGGTGGGTAGCCTTTCCCTTCTCCAGGGGATCTTCCCAACCCAGGGATTGAACCCAGGTCTCCCACATTGCAGGAGGAGTCTTTACCAGCCATAGCTCCCTGACCAGGGATCAAACCCTCATCCCCTGCCTTGGAAGGCAAAGTCTTAACCACTGGACTGCCAGAGACGTTCCTCCTTGTCCTTTCTAAAGCAGGTTTAATTGTGTTTCCTCTTTCAGACGCGACGCGAGAGACGCCGGCCCCGGCGGCCCCGGCTTAACGAACCACGCAAAGAAGTGCGGCCATGAAGAGTTACCCCACGCCTGAGGCCAAGGCCGGCGGCCGAGAGGAGCTACCCCACGTCCAACAGGCGGTGGCTGCGCGGGCGCAGGAGGGCCGAGAAGAGCTACTCCGCGTTCAAGGTCAGGAGGGGAGGACTTGAGGAGATACCCCTCGTCCAAGGTAAGGTACAGCGGCTGCACTTTGCTGGAGCGGCTGTGAAGATTTTTCCACGACCAAGGTAAGAGAAACCCAAATAAGACGGTAGGTATTGGGAGGGGTCATCAGAGGGCAGACACACTGAAATCATAATCACAGGAAACTAGCCGATCTGATCACATGGACCACAGCCGAATGTGGTCCACTGGAGAAGGGAATGGCAAACCACTTCAGTATACTTGCCTTGAGAACCCATGAACAGTAACAAAGGGCAAAATGATAGGATACTGAATGAGGAATTCCCCAGGTCGGTAGGTGCCCAGTATGCTACTGGAGCTCAGTGGAGAAATAACTATAGAAGGAATAAAGGGATGGAGCAAAAGCAAAACCAATACCCAGTTGTGGATGTGACCAGTGATAGAAGCAAGGTCCGGTGCTGTAAAGAGCAATATTGCATAGGAACCTGGAATGTTAGGTCCATGAATCAAGGCAAATTGGAAGTGGTCAAACAGGAGATGGCAAGAGTGAATGTCGACATTCTAGGAATCAGTGAATTAAAATGGACTGGAATGGGTGAATTTAACTCAGATGACCATTATATCTACTACTGTGGGCAGGAATCCCTTAGAAGAAATGGAGTAGCCATCATGGTCAACAAGAGTCCGAAATGCAGTACTTGGATGCAATCTTAAAAATGACAGAATGATTTCTGTTCATTTCCAAGGCAAACCATTCGATATTACAGTAATCCAGGCCTATGCCCCAACCAGTAATGCTGAAGAAGCTGAAGTTAATTGGTTCTATGAAGACCTACAAGACCTTTTAGAACTAACACCCCCAAAAAATGTCCTTTTCATTCTAGGGGACTGGAATGCAAAAGTAGGAAGTCAAGAAACACCTGGAGTAACAGGCAAATTTGGCCTTGGAGCACGGAATGAAGCAGGGCAAAGGCTAATAGAGTTTTGTCAAGAGAACGCACTGGTCATAGCAAACACCCTCTTCCAACAACGCAAGAGAAGACTCGACACATGGACATCACCAGATGGTCAACACCGAAATCAGATTGATTATATTCTTTGCAACCAAAGATGGAGAAGCTGTATACAGTTAGCGAAAACAAGACCAGGAGCTGACTGTGGCTCAGATCATGAACTCCTTATTGCGAAATTCAGACTTAAATTGAAGAAAGTAGGGAAAACCACTAGACCATTCAGATATGACCTCAATCAAATCCCTTATGATTATACAGTGGAAGTGAGAAATAGATTTAAGGGACTAGATCTGATTAAGATAGAGTGCCTGATGAACTCTGGATGGAGGTTCGTGACATTGTACAGGAGACAGGGACCAAGACCATCCCCATGGAAAAGAAATGCAAAAGAGCGAAATGTCTGTCTGAGGAGGCCTTACAAATAGCTGTGAAAAGAAGAGAGGCAAAAAGCAAAGGAGAAAAGGAAAGATATAAGCATCTGAATGCAGAGTTCCAAAGAATAGCAAGGAGAGATAAGAAAGACTTCATCAGTGATCAATGCAAAGAAATAGAGGAAAACAACAGAATAGGAAAAACAAGAGACCTCTTCAAGAAAATTAGAGATTCCAAGGGAACATTTCATGCAAAGATGGGCTCGATAAAGGACAGAAATGGTATGGACCTAACAGAAACAGAAGATATTAAGAAGAGGTGGCAGGAATACACAGAAGAACTGTACAAAAAAGATCTTCACGACCAAGATAGTCACGATAACGTGATCACTCACCTAGAGCCAGACATCTTGGAATGTGAAGTCGAGTGGGCCTTAGAAAGCATCACTACAAACAAAGCTAGTGGAGGTGATAGAATTCCAGTTGAGCTATTTCAAGTCTTGAAAGATGATGCTGTGAAAGTGTTGCACTCAATATGCCAGCACATTTGGAAAACTCAGCAGTGGCCACAGGACTGGAAGAGGTCAGTCTTCATTCCAATCCCAAAGAAAGGCAATGCCAAAGAATGCTCAAAATACCGCACAATTGCACTCATCTCACACGCTAGTAAAGTCATGCTCAAAATTCTCCAAGCCAGGCTTCAGCAATATGTGAACCGTGAACTCCCAGATGTTCAAGCAGGTTTTAGAAAAGGCAGAGGCACCAGAGATCAAATTGCCAACATCCGCTGGATCATGGAGAAAGCAAGAGAGTTTCAGAAAAACATCTATTTCTGCTTCTTTGACTATGCCAAAGCCTTTGACTGTGTGGATCACAATAAACTGTGGAAAATTCTGAAAGAGATGGGAATCCCAGACCACCTGACCCGCCTCTTGAGAAACCTGTATGCAGGTCAGGAAGCAACAGTTAGAACTGGACATGGAACAACAGACTGGTTCCAAATAGGAAAAGGTGTACGTCAAGGTTGTATATTGTCACCTTGTTTATTTAACTTATATGCAGAGTACATCATGAGGAACGCTGGGCTGGAAGAAGCACAAGCTGGAATCAAGATTGCTGGGAGAAATATTAATAACCTCAGATATGCAGATGACACTACCCTTATGGCAGAAAGTGAAGAGGAACTCACAGGCCTCTTGATGAAAGTGAAAGAGGAGAGTGAAAAGTTTAGCTTGAAGCTCAACATTCAGAAAACAAAGATCATGGCATCTGGTCCCATCCCTTCATGGGAAATAGATGGAAAAACAGTGGAAACAGTGTCAGACTTTATTTTTTTGGGCTCCAAAATCACTGTGGATGCTGATTGCAGCCATGAAATTAAAAGACGCTTGCTCCTTGGAAGGAAAGTTATGACCAACCTTGATAGTATATTAAAAAGCAGAGACATTACTTTGCGAACCAAGGTCCATCTAGTCAAGGCAATGGTTTTTCCCGTGGTCATGTATGGATGTGAGAGTTGGACTGTGAAGAAGGCTGATCGCCGAAGAATCGATGCTTTTGAACTGTGGTGTTGGAGAAGACTCTTGAGAGTCCCTTATACTGCAAGGAGATCCAACCAGTCCATTCTAAGGGAGATCAATCCTGGATGTTCATTGGAGGGACTGATGCTAAAGCTGAAACTGCAATACTTTGGCCACCTCATGCGACGAGTTGACTCACTGGAAAAGACTCTGATGCTGGGAAAGGTTGGGGGCGGGAGGAGAAGGGGACAACGGAGAATGAGATGGCTGGATGGCATCACCGACTCTGTGGACATGAGTTTGAGTGAACTCCGGGAGTTGGTGATGGACAGGGAGGCCTGGCGTGCTGTGATTCATGGGGTCGTGGAGAGTCAGACACGACTGAGCGACTGAACTGAACTGAACTGAACTTACTTAACTAGGATCCAGCCAACAACCAACTTTTGCTATTGTATTTCCTCATTGCACAAACTTGCTCTTAGTGATGACTGTTAATGTTGGCCTAGGCGCCTCTCACACTCATCAATTCTCTGCTGCCGGCCAAATATATCTTGGTTCCAAATATCTTTTTCAATGCCACCCTGTCCTTCCGGTCATCCTCAATTCCATTTATTACTTCCCTGATGAAAACTGAAATTTCTGCCAACTGCAAATGTACTTAATGATCCCCACAAATGGAATAAAGGGAAATGAGATTTCTGAGACATCGGCAATAGCATCCAGCACAGGGTGTGTAGTTAAAAATGCAAGCTTCTTTCCTTTGCCCCTTCTTTTCAAAAGCCTCACTTTTAACCTCAAAATATCATGAAAAGCCACACTGGAGCACTTGCACAAAGTGGAAAGGGTCCTTTTCTCTCTCAGAGAGATGTTAATTGGTGGGTCAAAGTTTTTAAATAATATTTTGCCTGATTCTTTTGACAGTGATCAATACAATCTGTGAAACTGTCATTTCCTCCAGATTAACTAAAGTGTTTTCTAATTGGTAAAATCCTCATGGTGTTTTGTACTCTGAGATAAGCAGACTGTGTGGGGACTGAAAGCAAGCCGGGAAGCACAAAGCGTAGCCAGGCCCTCAGTGTACATCACCTAGAAAGGCAGCGCATACAATTGAATGGAGCATCATCAGCGGGGTGGCATTTAGCCAGATTCTCATTACCATATTCCTCTGAAATGACTTGCTGCAGCTTGCTATGGCTTAACTTATCTGAGTTGCTCAAAACTATGCCACAGTGCCCCAGAAAATATTTACTCTGATAGGGACCTAGTTTGTTTTTTTTTTTTTTTTAATCAGGAGAAGCAGGCAAGAAGACTAAGAAATTGAACTATTCCTTCGAAAATGAGAGGCTGGAAGATTTAAAGAAAGAATTGTAAATTTCTTGAAATCACTGGTGGCTTATAGACACCAAAATAAAACGCCATCCTATGCTCAAAGAAGGCTCTTTTCTTTCGATAGTTTAAGTGAGTGTGCTAAACGTTCATGCAAGGATATAGACTCTAAAGAGTCCTTTATTTACTGATTGAAATGAATTTGTACTGAACTCCTTCTTCTGTCTCTTTCTTCAGGCTCCCACACAGCCATGAAACAGAACTTTGAATTTATTTAACTTGTTTATTTAATTGTTACCAGAAGCTTAGAGAATAATCTGCAAGTAAATATTCCTTTCAGAGACTGCATCTTTAATCATGGTCTCCTTAGTACCTCTACCCCTGGAAATAACCAACATCTGGGAAGGATGCAAAGCTACAGTTAGTAAGTGACAAGTCCTTGGTCTTTTAGTTCAACAGCCTTTATTTGTTTCATTGCTAAGGTTAATTGGATACCTTCTTGGCCTTTGATCTTCTGAATGTCTCAAACACCATTTATATTACTATGGCAACAGTCATAGGGCTCTGTGACTAATTAGAACTCAAGGGAAATTGAGAGTCCAGCTTGGAAGCAACTATTCTTTCTCTAACTTCTCTTCCTTCTTTTCTTTCCTGTGCCTCTGGCCACAGCCTAACCCTGCAGCCTGTTTGAGGGCTGTTTTTCTCTCACTGTGCCTGGCTGTTCAAGGTCCTTGTTCACTTTCTTATTTTCTTTGGAAGGAGTTCAGGACATGCCACCCTAAAATTCGGTGCTTTGGTATATTGATTATTCTGAAGTGGTGATACTTGAGAAACAGCAAAAGCATGGGGAAGCTTTCGTTCTGTTTTTTAAATTAATTTTTATTGGAGTAGAGTTGCTTTACAATGTTGTGTTAGTTTCTACTGTATAGCAAAGCAAATCAGTTGTATGTGTACATGTATTCCCTCTTTGTTGGATTTCCTTCTCGTTTAGGTCACCACAGAGCATCTACTAGAGTTCCCTGTGCTATACTTTAGGTTCTCATTAGTTATCTGTTTTATATATAGTATCAATAGTGTATATATGTCAATCCCAAACTCCCAATTCATCCCACCCCCTCCCTTTTCCCTCTTGATGTCCATAGACTGTCATACAGACAGACAAATAAGTCAGAAAGAGAACAAATGTGTATTAAAACAAATGTATGGAATCTAGAAAAATAATATAGATGATCTTTGCAAAGGGAGAGGTTTTCTTTTTCTGAACTCCCTTCACCTGCTTAAAACCTGATGCTCCAAAAGGAGCTCAGTTGTCATAAAGCCCCTCCCTGGAAATTTCATCAGCTAGGGAAGACTGACTAATCACCAGAGAGGAGTGAGAAGTTGCCACCATGCCCAGACACACTTTGTCACACACTGTTATATCTCCCATCTATTCTGTTAAAGGCCCATTCATCATCCTTTCTTCTCCCCTAAATTGCCTACATCCTTTCTCTCCTTCCCCTATTGAGACAGGTATATAAACTCTCAAAGCTTTTTTGCATATTCACTTTCTCCCCCTGGGATGCCTCTTGCATGTAATATTAAAAATTAATAAATGTATATACTTTTTCTCCTTTTCATCTGCCTGTTGTCAGTTGATTTCATAGAACCAGCTACAGAACTTAGCAAGCAAGAAAGAAAGCACTTCCCCTGCACTTTGATCACTCCACCCCGATTAGTACATATCCAGTTCACATGCACTTATGATCACCAATCTTTTCTTATCAGCTGCTTCTGGGATATTGTCATATAGAGGGCCCCATCTCCCTCACTTCAAATAAATGCATCCAGAACTGAACCACTTATGTTCCCCTGTCACCTAAAACCAGCTTCTCTTTCCCATTAAAAACATTTCTTATTGGAGTATAATTGCTTTGCAATGTTGTGTTAGCTTCTGCTGTATAGCAACATAAATTAGCTATATGTATACATATATCCCCTCCCTCTAGGACCTGCCGTCCACCATCCCACCCCTCTAGGTCAGCACACAGCACCATGCTGAGCTCCCTGTGCTATACAGCAACTTCCACTAGCTATCTTGCACACGGTAGTGTAAATATGCCGATGCTAATCTCCCAATTCTTCCCACCCTCCACTTCCCCCACCCCCACCGTGTTCACATGTCTGTTCTCTACCTCTGTGTCTCTGCTCCTACCATGCAAATAGATTCATCTGTACCATTTTTCTAGTTACAGTTTCCAAAAGACTGTTAACCTGACCCGGAACCAGAAGGGTACAACATATTCAGTTTGTTTTGCATTGGCTAGAACAGATGAGTTTCTTGAGGGCAGGAATTACTCTTTATGGTTTGTATTTCCTATAGTGCTTAGTGAAGTATTTCAATGAATATCTACTAATTATTGACTGGTTGATTAAAATGCCATGCTAAATGAGACAAAATATTATACCCCCACAAATATGACTAGCCATTAGCTAAAACTTGGTTGGAAAATGTAAAGCTCCCCCATTTCTGCTACTGCCAAACCCTTACAGGTATCTGGCTTGCCTGGTAGCTGGGAACAGAGTTTCTGATCCCTAACTGTGAGCTTTAGTCCTGTGTTTCACCAAACTTGGGGGCTGGACTGAGATAGAAATGATTTGCTGTTGTTGTTTAGTCGCTCAGTCATGTCCGGCTCCTTGCAACCCCATGGACTGTAGCCCACCAGGCTCCTCTGTTCATGGGATTCTCCAGGCAAAACTACAGGAGTGGGTTACCATTTCCTTCTCCAGGGATCTTCCCAACCCAGGGATTGAACCTGGGTTTCCTGAATTGCAGGCAGATTCTTTATCAACTAAGCCACCAGGGGTGGACTGAGATAGAAATGGCTTATGCTTTACTAATTTAATTTTTAAAAATTTATTTATTCATTTATTGGCGGCACTGGATCTTTGTTGCAGTTCATGGGCTTCTCATTGCAGCAGCTTCTTTTGTTGCAGAGCATGGGCTCTAGGGTGCAGTAGTTGTGGCACATGGGCTTAATGTCCCCTGGCATGAGGGATCTTCCCCGACGAGGGATCAAACCCATGTCCCCTGCTTTTGCAAGCGAATTCTTAACCACTGAACCATCAGGGAAGTCCCTACTATTTTAATTTTAACTGGTCCTTTGGATGGTGAAAGATAATAAATTAATCCCAAATGGTGAAATCCAAAGATTATTTTCAATCATGAAATAATCATAATAGTACTCAGTGTAACTAAAAACAAAACAAAATAAAAACCAGTAACCCTCATTCCAGACATATTCAAACCTCTTTATAAAAGTAATAATGTTGGGGGTATAATTACTTTGTGCAATACACCATTCATGGCACTGTATATAGCCAAAATTCTTCAAAGGCATTTTTTTCTTTTGAGAAGGAAAATGTCTTCAGAGACCCTACCCTACAGTGATACGTGAACTCTTTACTTTGATCCAAGAAAAACAACAGAGGCTTACTGAGAGGGGCCTGAGAATTAACACTCTTTCCTTTAAGAATTACCCTGGTGTCCCAGATAATTAGTCAACTGTGCAAGATTTCTTTCCAGCTTTACAAACTAATTGTATTGCCATTCAAGATTAGAAGATAGGTCGGCAGGATTAAGGGCTTTTCCATTAGAAAACAATGGCTTGAATACCGAGGATGACTTTGTTAGAAAGATGCCACAGCTCCCCGTTGTGAAGTCCTTAATGGAAGGGTAAAGTGTGAACTGCCTTGGAAAACAAGTACCTTTTCAAGTGCTAGCTATGAAACCTATTTACAATATTCTTTATTTAATGTCTTCCTGCTTATTGCACTTTCTTTTTCTATGCCTAGAATTAACAATTAAATGTGTTTTGTGGGTTAACTTTTTTTCCCATTAAGACAAGTTCCAGTAATGAAACCGTAATGAACAGCAAATAAATCTACTTTATGAAAACAGCAAGGGTTGAGAACTTCTTTTCCCTGACAATACTGTGTTGATATATGTCATTCATTCATTTAATTAACTACCAATTATTATTACATTATTATTGAGGAGTCACAGTACAAGGAAGAATGCTTGTGCTAAGAGGGATACGAAGATGGATAAGACTGTGTTCAAGGAACTTAGATTATAATAATGGAGTAGGAAGTAGAGCTAATAGCCACAGTAAGAGCAGAGTATTACAAGTGTCACACACCTTTCTGCCCACACATTCATATTTTATTCCCAGACTTTGATTCTAACCCATCTTAACTATTCCTTTTAAAAGTGACCTAGGCATTGCTATATTAAGAAGGCAAAGAGTCAACACATTTGTGTGAAATACCAGATCCATTTGTCTCCAATGAGTACCAAATAATTTTTTCCTCTTTTGCTCATGTTAATGACTTTTTTCCTAAGTAGACTCACGATGGGTTTTGGGAAACTTGAAAAGTTCTCATTAATCCCTGTGTGCTCAGAAAAATTCTCAATTTCAATGTTCAGTGTTGTATTCCATAATACTTTTTATCTGATGAAAAATCTTTTTTTTTTTTTTTCTCTTTCTTCTCTGACTGCCAGACAATCTTAACAAAAGGCGCTAAGAAATAGGGCTCATGCCACTACTGTGTGGGGGAGAAACAAAGATCTTGACAAGTCACCATGTTGCGTGAGCAGCCCCTCAAAGTGGCCTGCTCTTGTTTGTAAAGGGCCCTGGAACTTCACTGCCAAACCCTTTTATTCCCTAAATCATTCTTTTCTTTCCCATGCTTCCAAAAAGCAATCAACACAGTCAATTTAAGGGGCTCATGGCAGACACAATGAGACTCTTTGCTCCATTTTTCCAATGTCTCTCCGGAAGGGGGCCTCATGTGAGGCAATCACATGCCTTCATTGTTGACAGTAATGATTTGGTGAGTTCCACCAGAAAGACTGATCCAGAATAAAAATCATTCTTTTAAAGAAATGGGTTTTTAAAATGTGTTTTCCTATTGTTTAATGATAGGGTTATGTATGTGTGAGTAAATTAGACTCAAATTTATAGAGCTAAAAGAAAAATGTAGTGAAGAGGACCTCACATTCTTGTTCTTCTTCCTCTTCTTTGAATATAAGGTCCATCGTAATGGTCTTGTCCTCATTCTGCTGCTCTCAGCACCATAGGCTGAGTCAGCACTGTGTTTATTGTGTTCTGTGTTTATTGTGTGTGTACGACTTGGCACCTGTTCATTCTCTAATACGGGCACAAGAAGAGGTGTAGTTCTTCCCCTGCGTACTGCGAACAGCATATCCTGCTTGGAGAGGCAGAGCTAGGGGCTACTTTCCCTCTCCATCCAAAAGTGAGCAAAGAAATCATATTCTCTTTCCGCTGTGATCATTAGTCAGACTGACTGTTTTTCAAAGATAAAAATAGAGCAAGCATCTGTTGAAAGAATTACAAGATTGCTTATTTTATTTTTCAGTAAAAAATAACAGGTTGTAGATATTGGAAGACAAGACATGTACATGGTTTGGAGCATCATTAGGATAGGTCTTTTTGGTTCTGTGATCTCTCAACAGACATCTATTGCATATTGATAAGTGCATTTCCCTTCTGAAATTTTTGAGGATGCATTGGAACCCCAGTTACTTAGGCTCTGCTGGCCAAGGGAAATGTGAAAGAATAGAGGAAAAAATCAAGAAAAATAATAGAACTACCATGTACTACATACACTTTATATATTATAAATTCTTCATATTAAGTCCACTGTAAATACTTGAAACTACTTTGATTAGGTATGGGTGGGATTATAGGTTGGAAAATCTTGAGGCTGACCAAATGTTTGTGACCACAGATGGAAGCTATGTTGCTTCTCTCCTTCTACTCCAGGTAGAAAGGTAAGGATGCCTGAGGATGGGTGGTTGTGTCAAAGAGTCACAAGAAAGTATGACCTATTGTCCCGGCTGGTCTTGCTGCCTTCCATGAGGAAAAGTATTCCTCTGCCTCAGTTCAAGATTCATCAACAGATTAGTCAGCCACCCTCCAAACATCCACGGTCAGAACTTGGGCAAATGCTTACATCTTAAGCCTAGGTCTCCTCCTCTATGGACAGAGCAGATTCTTCTCAGCAATCTCTAAAGCCCCTTCTTGCTCTAAAATTTGATTATTCTTGCTATCTAGGGACTTGCCCTCTAAAATAACTCATGAAATTACTTTTAAAATCCCATGACAAATGGACAATTAATGTGCACCCTCCTTAAGGATGAGTGAAGAAAAGAGGAAGAATTGATTTTGTACTTTATACATTTTAACATAACATTGATGAATAAAGTCATTCCTTATAAAGACCCTGGAAACATCATTACATGCTTGCTACAGGAGTGGATAAGAATGCTCATAGGAGGAAAGAGTGGAAACTGTGAGGATGCCCATAAACATCAGATTGGAAGAATACACTGGGATATATTTGTACCAAGGAATATAGCCCTGAAAGTGAATAAATTGTGGCCACATGGATGAATCACAGAAACATAATAACCTGCAAGAAGATCATGATGGGGAAGATCTAAAAATATATGTTTCAGGGATAGGCAGGAAACTGTAGACAAAGTAGAGTAGTGATTAACACAGAGCAGTGTTACCTCAGGGCAGTGGGGCAAGGAATGTGCAAGAGTAGCTTAGACTCTATTCTTATTGTCCACATTTTCTAACTAAGGTAACTCTGTGTTTAGAGATATATTATTCACCAAGATTGCACAACTAGTGGACCCCAGGATTTGAACAAAGCTCCACTAAGTACCAAAGTCCTTGTAATCAGCAACCCCACTATCAATTCAGTCACTCAGTTGTGTCTGACTCTTTGCGACCCCATGGACTGCAGCACACCAGGCTTCCCTGTCCACCACCAATTCCTGTAGCCTACTCAAACTCATGTCCATTGCATCAGTGATGCCATCCAGCCATCTCATCCTCTGTCGTCCTCTTCACCTCCCACCTTCAATCTTTCCCAGCATCAGGGTCTTTTCAAATGAGTTGGTTCTTCACATTAGGTGGCCAAAGTATTGGAGTTTCAGCTTCAACATCAGTCTTTCCAATGAACATTCAGGACTGATTTCCTTTAGGATGGACTGGTTGGATCTCCTTTCAGTCCAAGGGACTCTCAAGAGTCTTTTCCAACACCACAGTTCAAAAGCATCAATTCTTCTGTGCTCAGCTTTCTTTATAGTCCAACTCTCACATCCATACATGACTATAGGAAAAACCATAGATTTGACTATACAGACCTTTGTTGACAAAGTAATGTCTCTGCTTTTTAATATGCTGTCTTGGTTGGTTATATCTTTTCTTCCAAGGAGCAAGCACCTTTTAATTTCATGGCTGCAGTCACCATATGTAGTAATTTTGGAGCCCCCCCAAATAGTCTTTCACTGTTTGCGTTGTTTCCCCATCTATTTCCCATGAAGTGATGGGACCAGATGCCATGATCTTAGTTTTCTGAATGTTGAGTTTTAAGCCAACTTTTTCACTTTCCTCTTTCACTTTCCTCAAGAGGCTCTTCAGTTCCTCTTCACTTTCTGCCATAAGGGTGGTGTCATCTACATGTCTGAGGTTATTGATATTTCTCCCGGCAATCTTGATTCCAGCTTGTGCTTCATCCAGCCTGGCATTTCACATGATGTACTCTGAATATAAGTTAAATAAGCAGCGTGACAATATGCAGCCTTGACATACTCTTTTCCTGAGTTGGAACCAGTCTGTTGTTTCATGTCCAGTCCTAACTGTTGCTTCTTGACCTGCATGCAGATTTCTCAGGAGGCAGGTCAGGTGGCCAGGTATTCCCATCTCTCTAAGAATTTTCCACAGTTTGTTGCGATCCACACTGTAGTTTATTATTATTTCCTACCTTGAAATGTGTAGAATAAGAGACCATCATATTTTTTTCCTGGTGGAATAAAAAACAAATTAGTCATCAACTGCACTGCCAGCCTTGATTTTGCTCCCTAAAACCAAGATGATAGAGTTTAGATAATCAGTCTTCATAAATGAAAAAAGTCCACCTAATCATGTAGTAGTTTATGGAGATAGAGAGAAAGAGTTTGCAATACAATTAACGCTTACATAAGATATCAACTCTTTGAAAACTGGGATGCATACCTGAGTTTAATAAACATATGTACTTTCCATTATTGATATCATTTTGAGTAATAATTTTCACATGCAGCAATGAAGGTGTAAAACACATGTGAGTTGAAAGATTTTTTTTCTGAGATGTGCATAATTACTTGAGGACTTTGGGATAAGTTTTCTTCTTTACCAGGAAAAAAATGAAAACATCTTGATTTTGCCTAAGGCTGTTCTGCATTAAATTAATGGATGTATTCTCTTTAAATGCAATCTTTGCTTATTTAGAGGAGAAAGTGTCTTATTAGGGCAAGCATATCATGGTATACCATGATAGCATATGTTCTGCATGCTAAGTTGCTTCAGTTCTGTGTCACTCTGTGTGACCTCATGGAGTGTAGCCTGCCAGGCTCTTCTGTCGTGGCATTCTCCAGACAAGAATACCGGAGTGGTTTACCAGTTCCTTCTCCAAGGGATCTTCTCGACCCAGACAAATGTATTTCAAGTGTAGCCTCACTCTCTATTTTTTGAATGTCATGAAATTTCATATATAAAATTAGCACAATTATTCTTAGTGTTGTTGAGAGAACAAAGTGAGCTTCAGGTTAAACCTGTGAGCTTAAGCACACACCACCCCTACTCTGTCCTGTGAGCCATCAAAATGGGAGCAATAGAGTAAAAGCATATAAACTCATAAGGGAAAATAGGATGGGGAAGAAAAGGATAGCAGATGAGGGATATCAATACATTTTCAGAAGATAAAAAGGGGGAGAAAAAGTGGCAACTTACCTAGGAGAGAAAGTTAAATCCTATATGTTTGAAGAAGGGCAAGAAGCAAGCAGATTGTGTCATAGAACTCCAGAAAGACTCACAAACCGGAGGCATGAATAGGGAGTCCACTAAACACAGGGAGATTTATTAAGAGACTTTGCAAGGGAAACATAGATCCATAGCTCTAACTCCTATCCCTATATAGTCAGGCGATGGCCCCACTTCTACCCTAGCATGAGAAG